>NC_056730.1:997236721-997365373 GCF_019279795.1 Protopterus annectens
TGTGAGGCATGGTCGAGGGAGAGACTCAGGGTTTCATGGTGGCAGGCTGGTGTAAAGATGTGGTCTATTAATTTTTAAGTTTGTGAGGCAATATTTAAATTTATGTTAGACAATGTCTTGTTTTGATTTTTAGGTAAAATGTAAAGAGGTATGTTCTCATTGATCCTGTTTTTTGTGGCAGGTCCTGAGTTTGTCTTTTTATTTTGGACTGTACCTCATCACATTGGTAGTTAGAGGGAAAATTGCGGGTGAGGGAAGTCCATAATAATGACATATGTGGAGCTTCAGATTACAGCTCCTACATGAAATGCATGCTAACGCAAGCTTTTGATTGGGAGGTTTTGGGGTTGGCATTGCAGTTGTTGTTGGCTTGAGTACTGTGAATGGGCATTCACTGTCCATGCAGAGTTGGGATGACTACACTCAAGTGCTTGACAACTGCCCCAGCATGTCTGGACAGTAAAAGATTCTTTAAGTTATTCCTTAAGTATTATCATAATGGGTGCAAAGTAGTATGTGTTTTTTTTTTGTTCCTAGGGGATTTACATTTGTTTTTTATTTTGCAGATAGCAGAAGTTGGTGGCCAAGGGATGTGGACTTGACAGATGAGGGATGTTGCTGCAGTGGATGTTTCGGCCACTAGAATGGTGTGCAATGAGGTCACAGGTACTGATAAACTGTTAAGTGCCCATTTAAGCATCTCACATTTAGTGTAGTTTGAGACTAGAGCTTGGACAGGTGAGAATGAGGTATGTCACATACAGGGTGAAGCAGGTGCCATGGCTGAACAGTAACGGTCTGGGGTACCCCCCTCTACTGAAAGGGGACAGTTTCACGAGGAGCTTTTTGCAATGAGAAGGGTTTAAACTGACTTTCTTTCGAAGGTTTTTATACAACATTGGAGGAAGGGAATTTATGGGAAAAATTAGGAAGGGAATTTACAGAAACTGGGGTAATCAGTTTTTTGTCAGTATGACCATCTCTTAAATGAAGAACATTCCCTCTCATAACGTGGAATAAATGGGCAAAATGGGGCCCACTTACTAAAGGCTTGCTAACTCTTGTAACTAAGAAACACCTGATGGTTAAATGTGATATTTATTGAAATAATATGATCCTGTTCCATTTACCATTGACATCAGTTAGCTAACACTGTCTGGATTCCACACTTTCATGTGGAATTTTCGAAGATAATGATTAAGTCCCCAGATGAGGAACATTCTTCAAAATGAGGTACACTTTGGAGGTATGGGTATGTTATGGATGGAATTTACCTTTTGTATAAAGCATTTTCACTTTCATTGCTGTTACACATATTGCTGGTGGAGCTGCTTGTATAACAAAGTAGCAGGTTGGAGAAGCTGACAAGGCCGCACTGTCTAACAGACAAGTATGTAGTTTTGTTTTAGATTTTTAGTTTACATAAGAGAGTTTGTTGGGATGTTCTTGTGCTGCTTGCTTACAGGAATGCTGCTAAGGCGATTTCTGTGAAATAAGTTAACTTGGCCCATATACTGCTGTAATTGATTTGGTATGGAAATCATGAGGTAACCCATTATCCTTCATATGTAGTGTGTAGTTGTAACATGTTCCTGTTGGTAGCTCACTTTGCATTCTGTGTTTTTAATTAATTGCTAAGTTAAATGCATAGGTTTAGTTATTGCTGTTTGTGCCATAATGTAGCATGTTCCTCGCTGGCTGTGAAAGGGTTTGAGGGATAAGGGAACACTGTGTTACTGGGGATAAGGGATGCGAGGGAGTTTAGTGGCTATGCAGTTGATAACAAGGTAGGCTCTTGGCAGCGCATAACGTTGTCATTAAGAAGATATGGTTCTGAGGTTGCAGAGGGTTTATGGTTTTCTTTTCTCTTGCAGATGGGCTATGCAGAGTCTGCATCTGCTGGTGGTCTAAAGGCAGTAGACTTGAAAGGTAAGCAGGTTTGAGGACTGTTATGGGGAGTTTGGGGTTGTCCACAGGTGGAGTGGAGTCACAACAATGTGACGTTGGATTGGATCTTGTGGGCATGGTAGTTTGGTTTGTGATTTCCTGTGGCAAGGCTATGCAGATGGGTTACTCAGTGGCTGGTGCTACGATGAGAGTTTAACACTGTTCTTCATTGGATTTGGCAGCAGCGTGGGGAATCAGAAGGAGCTACATTATCTGGATGCCTTTCAGGATAGGTGAAGAGTTTGACAAGGCATAGCAAGGTATGCGTGTGTGTTAGGATGAGTTTCCATTGTTTAAGCAGAAGACTGAAGGTCTAAGTAAGGCATTGTGTTTCTGGGGTTGCTAGTGGGTGCAGGCCATGTTTTGTTTGATTTACCAGATGCGAAGGAAATGTGTAACAAAAAAAAAAACTCAAGGGGTGACATTACAGGACAAGTGCAGATTAAGGGTTGAATTAGCTCCAATTACTTTAGCTGAACAGGTGACAGGATCATGTGACTTTACTAAATCTTGGATGGTGGTTCATAGGCTTGAGAGGTCAGTACAGGTTTGAAGAGTGGAAATTGACAGACTATGGCTATTGCAAAAGTTTTGTTGCAAGGGTTGGCTTGGGAAATGGGAGGTTTATTGCATTACAGTTTGGGGTTATTTGCTTTATGGATGTATTGAAGTTATTAAACAGTAGTTTGTTGGTCAGCAAATGTTATTATGGTCATCAGATGTTTTGCCTTATAATGGTGAGTGGGTATAGTGGTTAGATTACTATTAATTTGATTATTTTGATCATTAATGTATCCTTTGGGTGGCAAAGGGACATTGTGGTTATGTAGGTTGACAGGTAGTTGAGTTCTCTTTGTTTTGGATGGTGTTGGCATTTTAGTGTTTTGGTGGTACATTTGGCAGGTAATGATCTGGGAATAATTACAAAGCTACCATCAGAAGTAGGATAAGTGAGGATATATTTGATTTATACTGGTTATTCAAGGGTATGGGTATTACTTTGGCATTGGGGAAGGATCACTGGTGTTATTTTAGTGCTTGTGCAACTTGCTGCTTTGGGTATTTATATGATAGAGCTTTGGAGGTTGACAGGGATCCAGTTTGGTTCAGAGAAGATGGAGTACACTGAATAATGTTTGGCTTCAAACATTTAATGTACAGTTAGTTTTTTTTTGGAAGGTTTTATTGGAGGTTTTGGAATGAAGGAGGGGGAACAGCCTGGTCTCCTCCTCTGGTGTTGGATGCTCATTTCAATGAGTTGGGAAGGAAAGTGAGTGGTTGGACGCCACTTGAAAAGTAAGTGAGTGGAGTTGAGGATGCTGCTTATTTGGCTGGATGCTTAATTCAATAAGTGAGAAATGAAAGTGAGCAGTGGGACTCTGCTTGACAAGTATAATAAGCCAGCGGTGGTATGGATGCTGCTTATTTGGTCAGGGTGAAGTGAACAAAGTCACACTACCCTTGTTAACAGTTATACTATGTATGTTATGCTGTGATTAATTAAAGTATTGGTCAATAAATTTCTTTATGGAAGTTTAATAAAGGTCAGCAAACATCATTTGGTGTGATGTGTTTATTGAAGGGGACTGGGACAAATGAGGTTTGGTAACAAACCAATTTGTCCAGGCACATCTTCAGGTGGGGGTTTAGGTAGAAATAGTAATGGGAATCATACATCTCAACTGTCTAGATTTTCTCAGAATGTCCAGATTTTTGCCTCATGTTTTTGGTCTGTTCTTCATAAAATTAGTGGTTTTCTGGCAAATTACTGGGATGATCTGAGGATTGAAGTCCCCTGATAATGACATACTTTTGAATTTCAGACCTCAAATCCTTCAGAAAATGTATGTTTCATAGTTTCATAGTATAGTACTAGGCTATCTGCCCTGGGGCATGTGTAAGCTTAGTGATGTGGCTTTTGCCACCCCATGAAATGGTACAAAAAATGTACAGAATAAATTTAGAATACTGTGCCTCTGTCTAGTAGTGACATAATGAAGGTCCCCTTATATAATAGAATTAGTTTACTGTGCCCCTGTCTAGCAGTAACACAGATGTGACCCCTGGGGCAAACTTACGATCTCCCATCCACTCATCAAGATTTCTCTTGAAGAGAGTCAGTGAGGGGCTCTGCCTAATACGAACTGGGATCTTGTTCCAAAGCATGGGAAGCCTCTGGGTTATGAATCTATCCCTCCAGCATGTCCTATTCATACTTGTGCCGAGGTTTACGTCTTTAGCTCTCGTGGTCCTGATGGATTTGGATTTTTTGAGGAGGAGCATATCCATCAGATCCTGATTTGACATGGCCTTGTACGTCAGGCAGAGATCACCTCTGAGCAGGCGGTATGCTACTGAATAGAGCTGAAGTTTCTTTAGTCTGGCAGAATAAGACATATGTTGGAGACCCTTGATCCTCTTGGTGAGGTACTTTTGTGGTCTCTCCAGCTGTTGCAAATGCCGGGTGAGGTACATACCAAATGGGGCATTGTACTCAATCATGGGTCTGATGAGGGAGGAATATAGGGGTACAATGACATCCTTGGATCTGGATGTGAATCCCTTCATGATGAGGTGTGCAAGGTAGAATGTTTTTCTAACCACTTTGGCAATGTGGGTGTCAAATGAGAGGTCGCTGTCGACTTAGGTCCCAAGGTCTCTGATTACTTTTTCCATACTCAGTGGGTTGCTGTCTATGTGATAATTTGTGGGTACTTTGTTTTTCCCAAAGGGGATGACTATACATTTTTTGGCATTTAGTTTAAGGCCGTGACTCCGGCACCAGTTTTCCGTTTCTGTGAGGCCTTTTTGTAGGATGTGTGTGTCTGCTGGTGTATCGACTATGGCGCCTAGTTTGCAGTCATCTGCAAACTTTGTCAGCCACAGCCCTCCCATGTTTGCTTTAACATCTGAGAAGTAAATGCTGAACAAGAGGGGTCCCAGGACAGATCCCTGTGGGACACCACTTGTGACTGGCTTTGAGTCTGACATTGCTCCAGCGATTTTAACTTTAAGGGTTCTGTCCTTTAGCCAGTTTGCAACCCATCTAGTGACATAAGGGTTTACTTTTAAGCTGTTGAGCTTATCTATGATGCCTGAGTGCGGTATTGTGTCGAAGGCCTTAGCCAAGTCCAGGTATGCTGTATGGACTGCTTTGCCCTCATCAATGGCTCTAGTGACTGTTTCAAAAAGTCAACCAGGTTTAAAAGGCAGGATCTGCCCTTTACAAAGCCGAACTGGGTGGGGTCAAGTGTCTGTAGGTCCCCTATGTCTCTGTTTATGAGTTCCATAATGATTCTTTCCATAGCTTTGCAGACCAGGCTGGTTAAGCTTATGGGGCGGTAGTTTCCAGGGTCTGTAGAGGCACCCCCCTTGTGGAGTGGGACCACTGTTGCTGTACGCCAGTGTTCAGGTACATATCCCGAAGTAAGGCTAAGGTTAAATAGCATTTTTATGTGTGGGTTTAGCTCCTCTTGGAGTTCACGTAACATGCAACCCGGGATACCATCAGGTCCCATTGATGCTGTGTTTTTTGCTTTGTTTAGGGTGGTTCTCACTTGGACTTCTGAGAATACAGGGAGATTACATTCAGCTGGGATAAGTATTTCTTCTTTTAGGGGTGAAGGAGGGGAGAAATTTGCACTGAACGTGTCAGCCAGAATGTTGGCAATATCTGTGGGTTCAGTGTATTTTTTGTTGTTTTGAACCAACTCTGAGCATATCTGAGGGTTTCTGCCCAGGTTTCTAACATAGCTGAAGAAAGCTTTGTGGTTATCTTTAGTGTCCTTAGCGATTTTTCTCTCAAAGTTGGCCTTGGATGTTTTTATGAGAGAACGTAGTTTTCTGCTAATGTTGATCAGAGATGTCTTCCCTTCATGGGATTTTGCTCTGACGTGCAGTAGCTTCCTTCTTTTGTTATACAATTTGTTTATGGCTGAGGTCCACCAGACAGGACGCTTACCTTTGGTGGAGAGGGACTTGGATTTGTTTGGGATTGCATGATCCATGCATTCTTGGAGATGTCCATAGAAAGCATTTGTGAAGGATTCGGCATTGTGGGATGTGGTATCCACTGGTACAGTGGGCTTAAAGGATACCATCTCAGTCTTAAGAAGAGTGAAGTCTGCTTTTGAGAAGTTTTTCACTGTGGTCTTTTGTGCTGGGGTGGAGGTGGGATATGTATATCCAGGGTGATTAGTTTGTGGTCAGATCTCACTAGTGAGGGGTATACTTCCAGTGTGGAGCATTTTGTCCCCATGTTTGTGATGATCAGGTCTAGTATATTATCTCCCTAGTGGGAGAGGTGACCAGTTGTTCCAGTGCATTTGAATTTATGAATTCCAGGAACCTTTGGGCTAGGGTATTAGGGCTAGAATAATGTACCCAATCTATGTTTGGGTAGTTGAAGTCTCCCAGTATGATGGTATTTTGTGATACATTCATATCCTCCAATGTCTTCAGGAAGGCTGAGTGGGGTTCTTGAGATTGGGAGGGTGGTCTGTAACATGCTACCAGTTGTATAGCAGTTTTGCCTATGGTTAGTTGCACCTGTATGGTCTCTGATGCTTCATGTGTTGCTACTAACCTGGAGGTGTGGGTGTCCTTGATGAATATGGACACTCTCCCTCCCTTTGTGATTCGGCCCGGGTTTTGGGGCCGAAAAGCATGATATGAGGTATAGCCTGGTAGTGCTGGGGTGCTCTCAGGAGCCTTGAACCAGGTTTCAGTTACTGCACAGACGTCGATGTTCTCCATGCTGAGGAGTGCATCAAGTGCCTGCATCTTGAGATTTAGACTTCTGGCATTGAGCAGCATTACCCTTAGTTTTTTTCCATTTTTGTTTTCTAAGGAGGTGGGTTTGTCTTTTGAGCCTTGCCTAAAAAAAACAAAAAAACAAAACCCCATTACTTTACCAACTTTCTAAGTTTATAAGACCAGTATTTAAAATCCATCCCTCTTTTTGGGCCTTTGTCCCTCCATTTTGTCAGGTTTTGTCCAGATTTCTTGCAGTAGAGAAGTATGATGGAAATTAAGAAGGTTAGCTTGGGGAGGGGAATGAAAGGGTTACATGAGAAATTAGGAGGATTGGGAGGAAATGAGGTAAGCCTAAGGAGGGGCTTAATGGGTTTTATGAGTGTAGCTGGGTAAACAATCACATTTTGGCTTGAACTTGCTACACTCCCTCCCTCCCCAATTTTTGGATTGTGTGGTTATTTTATAAGTTTGGGTAGGCGGGGAAGAGGAGCAGGCTTCCCTCTCTTCTGTTCCTCATCTAGTGTTGGATGTACATTTCAAAGGGTTGGGAAGGAAAGTGAGCAGTTGGATACCACTTGATTAGTCAAAGTAAGTGAGTGGAGGTAAGGTCTGTGCTTATTCAGTTGGATGCTTAATTCAATAAGTGAGAAATGAAAGTGAGTGATGGGACTCTGCATGACAAGTATAATAAGTGAGTGCAAGTAAAGGTACTGCTTATTTGGTCAAGGTGAGCGAGGTCACACGGCCCTAGTTAACAGTTATATGTATGTTACATTGTGATTAATTAAAATATTGGTCAATAAATGTGCTTATGGAAGTTTAATAAAGGTAGTCAAACATTATTTGGTGTGATGTGTTTATTGAAGGGGACTGGGACAAATACACATTAGTCTTGCAAAGACAGAATTAAAAGAATAAAACAACAGGGCCAATCATTTAATTGCTCACTACAATTTATGCTTTGATCCTTCCAGGTTTAAGATAATAATAGATTTGTATTAGTTTAGTTTTGCTGCAAAGAAAGAGTAGTCAAAGCCTGTATGCCTGCCTCCCCCATACACATTAGTCTTACAAAGCCAGAAATACAAAAGTAAATGGCAAGGCCAGTCATTTCTTTTTCACACAGGCATAGCCCCTCATCCCAATCGCCTACCCAAAGTATATGGTTTGAACCTGGAAGGTTAGAAAAAATAAAATAAGAGGATAATGATTACATTACTGTATTGCTTTCACATAAATATTAGCCAAAGCTCAGTGCTTGTACCCACTCCATTTTATTCCATCCAAATGCATAGTAGTCTTGCAAATGTAGAATTACAACAGTAAATAGCAGGACCCATCGTTTAATTTACAAACAGACAAACAACACCCCTCCACCATGCCCATCACCTAACTAAAGTAAGTGGTTTGGCCTTGTCAGTATTAATACTAATTTTTTAATTAATGTATTGTTGCAGGCAAATAGTCAAGAGTTTGCATTCCATCTGGTTTCACCCAAATACAAATTAGTCCTGCAAAGCCAGAATTATCACACTGAAGCAACAGAGCCAAACTTTTCATCCACAAAGAGCCATCATATAAACTACTGACAAAAAATATCTGCTTTGAATATGCCAAGATTAAAACAAACATAGCAACGGTTGCATTAATTTACTTTGCTGCACAGAAACAGTAGTAGTGTGCTGATTTTACTCAAATACAAATTAATCTTTCAAAGCCACAATTACAACAGTAAACAGCTGGACCAGTCAACACATTTCTTTCACAAACACTCCCCTCCATTACCTAACTAATGTATCTGCTTTGACATTGCCAAGATTAAAATGGATTGCATTAATTTTGTTTTGTTGACAGAAACATTAGTTATAACATGTGTGTGCCAGCTTGCCTTACCCAAATACACATTTCATTTTTTTTTTTTTTTTACTTTTTGTTTACCCGGGTTTCTCCAACAAGCTTTAGTTAAAAAAAAAATAAATAAAAAAAAAACTTTTCAGTATATGTCTGTGGAGAAAAGCTCCAACATATTACAAACATTTTTAAACAGACATTCAGTATATGCGTGAACAGAAATGAAATTACATACATTAAGAACTACTTATACGTTTGTTAATTAGATTACATTCATCTGAAAGTAGAAAGAAAATTATTACAGTTTTGCAAAGCCAGAATTACAACTCTAAACAGCAGGGCTAGTTGTTTCATTGTCACATAGCCCCAGTCCTCACTGCTTACCTCACCCACAGTATCTGATTTGATATTGCAAGTTTAAAAGACAAAAGAAAAAAATATATGACACTCTTATTAATGTAAGTATTTTTCTTCACATAAACAGTACCCAGAGTTCAGAGCTTGTGGTCAATCTTACTTCACACATTACTCTTGCAAAACAAGCTAGAATTACAATAGTAAAGACCAGTCATTACATTCACACATAGTCATAGGCCCCATTCCAACTGCCTACTTACAGAATTTGCTTTGACCCTACAAGGTTTAAAATAATGAAAAGAGAAGACAATAGTTACATTACTGTATTTCTTTCACATCACATAGCCAAGAACTTGCAGGTGATCTTACTTCAGTTCACCCATACACGCTTTACTCATGGAATAATGACAAAGCATCCACAAACCATTCTAATGTACCTTGAGTAACCCAGCAAAAAGATATTAGGTTAAAAAAAATCATCTACAAACAGCCCAAAAACACACTGCATACCTAGTATTAGTTTGACCCATGCCAGGATATTAATTATATTAGAAAAAAGACATCTACAAGCAGCCTACATAACATACTGCCTCCCTAGTATATGGTTAACTCTGAAAGGGTATTACATTAAGAAAAGAAAGTCTTTGATAGTCTTGCCTCACTAGTATCTGGTTAACCCTGCCAGGATATTATATTAATAAAAAGAAAGTCATCAACAGCCACCAAAATACAGAGACGACCTACAAGTATATGATTGAATCTACCAGAAAATTATTAAAAAACCATCACAAATGACCTTTGAAACAGCCAGTCATCCATAAAAACATTACTGCTGCCTAAGGCCTTCTACTATCTGGTTGACCCTGCCAGGCCCAGGATGTCAGAAATAAAATATACTTAATCCACTCCAGCACCACCAGACAGAGTTTAAACACAATCATTTAAAATATAACTGGTTGACCCTGCCAGGAAACAAACAGTACAAGTTTCAACTAAGAACAGCCTGACTAAATGATTGACTAGTAAATAATAAGTCAGTCAGGTCAAATCTAATGCATTTTTTTTTGGGGGGGGGGTATAAAATAGTCTTCCTGCTACCTCAGTTTCCAAAAAAATTAAAATTAGTTTTCCCTCTGTCTCTCTCTGTCTCTAAATTCAATAATCTTTGTCTCTCATGTCTCACATCTCTCCTTCAACTCTAAGAAGTGATAAAGTGTGGGAAAAGAAGTCTTCTTTGAGATGAGTTACACTTACAGCAACAGTTGCATCACATATGCATATTACGTCACAGGCTGCTGACCTAACAGTCCAGTCAGCATCTATATTCGTGCAGTTAAAACTGCAATGTCTTTTAGACATCTTCTTTGATATTTGCTAACATTTCAATCCAGACTGTTTTAAAAACAGTCCAGCCTGGTGATGAAAAGACAGACATTTTCAGTTTTCTTTTTAAAGTCAATTGGAACTTGAGTGCATGCAGGTCCAAGTTCCACAGAAAAAAAAAACATATCCTCATATCCTCACATTAGTTTGCAGTTATAGTAAACTGCTGTTAGTGCTCATCTTTAAAATAAATTAATCTTTTTTTTAACTTAAGAGGTGAAGAACATGTCAACCCAAATGTTGGTGATGGCGGGGCTGAAGCCCAGCATTTCAGTACCATATGCTCCCCCTGGCATGAGATATAGATGTATAGGAAATGTGCCTGCAAAAGAGACATTTCAGTTTGGTCCCTAATGGCTGATCCTACTCATCAGACAACTGAACGCCAGTGCAAATATTGTCAAGAATCAACCATGTGTGCATTTTTTTCAAAACTTTCCTCATAGGGTAACACAAAGAATCCCCCACAAAAAGATCATACTTATTCTAGGTTGATTATCTGAGATAGATTTTTTTTATTACTGAGCAGTAGCTTCTGCAAACAAGATTCAGTGAACTGCTTTTCACAGAATTGCCATTTTACTCTTTGCCATTATCAAGTTATTTTGAAGTTGACATCTGAGTCAAAATATCAGCTTAAGCTTATACATAATAGTTTAGAGGGCACAAGCGCAGACATAAATTCCAAGCCCTTATATAGTTGAAAATGACAATATAGGTTTTATTACTGAACCTCTTAATGTTCCATTAAAGCTACTGAAGTTGCATAGTGAAGATATTTTCCTGAGAAGTATTATTGTGAATTAGTCTCCAATTACATTTTCTGGAATAGTTATAAATTTTATGCAGAGATGTTATTAAATTTCTGTTTCTTTTCCCGGAATTATGTCAGTTCAACTATGACTCATCAGGTTACAACTCAATACAGAACCGACTTGCTGAAAGCAACTTGTCAGACGTTTTGCCGGATTAAAAAAAAAAAAAAAAACTTAGCATTTTTGCACAGTGGCAAGACCTCCATACTCCAAAAATGTATACATACCAATTCCAGAATCACATCATCAAGATGTAAAGCACATCCAATTTGCATTCAAGGAGGTGTAGGGAAAATTTACTTCACTTGCATTTTGCATTGTGTGAATCACTTATAACTAGAGTAATTCCCTTTTCAGAGATGATTGATTTTTATCTGTAGTAATTGTTGAAATACTAGATGAAGTTTGCTATGTTATTCTTCCTTGTGATGTTCTGCTTTGTCTCCTAACTTTGCAATAGTTTCACAGTATACCTCACTTTTAACAGTTGCAAAGAGGCCTCTAATATCATCAGCTATGAATGATGGTAACTTAAATTTTGTTATGACTATTAGACATAGCGAAAGATGTTGAACGTTCTTTTAAGAAGTCATTTTAATGGTATGCATGTTAACATGTAATGGGGAAATGACCTTGGTCTTGTGGGGGCAGTGTTAAATTGTCTTCCTGAAGATAGCCCAGTGTGTGATCAAACCTTAACAGGACTAAAATCTCCTTTTCAACTGCCCTGCTGCTTCATATAACTGAATAAGTCCAGAGTTCTCTACTTGATAAACTTTCTGTCCACAAAGTAACCAGTTTCACAGTGTTACATTGCTGCTTATAATAGAATTTCTAAGAAGTTGCACTGCAGCCATGTCCATGGGCATTCTTTCACAGGCAGCCAAGAACAGCTTGGCAGAACCTCAGTCATTGTATTTTTTTTTTTGGTAAAAGATTAAGCTTGTGAAATTAGTAGTAACCTTTGAGACATAAAGTGAAACAGCTCCAACACACTAAATGGGCATTTAAAACATTTTACAATTATTTTTATGTACTCAAGAACCATATTTTTGAAGTTTCAGAAAAGTTGACTTTTTTCTTTAAAAAGAGACTTTTCCTTTATCGTCATTCTGTATAAGGGCCACATTTAACTAAAAGTTTAAAACTATGCTATTTCTTTGATGAATATGAATAAAATTGGGCTTTATAACCAAATGTCTACCTGTATGATGTTTTGATATTTAAGGTCAGATATCACCTATGACTGTTTAAATATCAATATTTTAATGAAAAGATACATATGTATGTTGGATAAGGTAACACTTAATTTTCATATCGATATTTTGTGTGGAATATTAACAAATTATTTCAACTGATTTATTCATGTATGTACACAGGAGTAGACTAGTTTAATAGGAAATGTTTTAACTTATATTTCAAATGCCACCACTATAAGGAACAATGTTGGTGCTCCACTGAGATATTCTTAAAAAATATGACTACCTTTAATTCTGCTGCCATTGGCTACTGGTGCATGGAAGGTCTATGAAGCCAAAAAGTTTATATTATTACCAATGTTTTGAACCATATATGGAAAAGTAAGACTCTAGCCTATACAACAACATGTGCAATGTATTTAGATTGCTATCAAATATTAACAATTATACAATGACTCCCTATTAATATTCAAAAATGTGCACACTGATTGGCCAGCCCAACCAGTGTGCCCATTGTAAATCCCACAATATACCAACAGAAAAAGGTCCGGTCCCCCACACTTTTTTCCGTTAGTATAAACAGCCCTAAAACCTTTTTTTTTTTTTTTTTTACAATAAAAAAAAAAGAGAGAGAAAATGGAGCAACAAAGACTTTCTTTTTTCCATTGCTTCTGTTTCAAAGCATTGATTTATTGGGTATGTGTGAGAACACAAGTCCCATACGCATGCGCAGATCATCAAAACGAAGAAGCAGTATACCACAACCGGCGGAAGAACAGCAATCTGCCATTATAGGAAGACATTATTTAAGAAAAGTATTTTTTTCTTAAATAATGTCATTGTATAATAGCAATAACCGACTCTGTGGTTGTGGTATAGTGAAGATTTACCCACGGTTGCCTTTGTTTAATCACTTGGGCTTCGCCCTCGTGATTAAACCACACCAACCGTGGGTAAATCTTCAATATACCACACCACATCATCGGTTATCGCTTAAATCAGTGACTAGTTCAGTAGCTCAGACTGTTAATTAATTGATTTATACAACAGAAGCAGGGAGAGTTGAGGGCTTAATCTCCTTAATGTTCTTGATTCATGAAATTTGTGTCGATATAGTGGTAATACTCTGCTGATGTCATAATGAGTTTCTAAGGCAATTAGTACAGAGGACTGAAACTCTAAAGTTAATGAGCTTCTTCTTGTGTCAAAGGTACAGAGTTTGAATCTATCTACCTTCTCTTGCCTACTGTTTGCCTTTGAGCAAGTCCTTTAATCATATAGTGCTTTGGGCAATTTGGAGTTGGTTCTAGGCAACTTAATGGCCTTCTGTACTGTATGACTAGTAATTATACATGAACCTATAATTATACTTAATTCCTTACTGTGTACATGCAGGATTTAAATGCCAAATCAAAAAGTATTGGTTTTATGGATGATACTTTCAGCAAAAACTTTATTTAAAGTGCTTGTACTGCTGAAAATTATACTTCTTAAATAGTTCTTCCAAAGTTAAACTGCCATGAGTCAGCTAACCAAATTTATAAAAGTAACTGCAGGACTTCAAGTGCTTCTCTGACATTACTTAGTTTGCTTCATTCATTTACCTCTTTGCTTATTTTATTTGCTATAAAATTCCTTCTTTGTTCAAGATTTAATATAATAAATCCAAGATGTCAATTCTTCAAGACAAACATCCTCTAAACCTCTAATGTATGAAAGCTACTGTTTTTTTTTTTTTTTTTTTTTTTTTTTTTGAAACTAGAGATATATAGAACACTGTCCTTCAGTCTCACCTGCAATTCTGTAAACATTTGTTGAACTTAATGGTGGACTGACTATCAAAAATAGTGTATAGACTGTTTTTAGTCAGAATCCTAAAACACACATGACACCCCTAATGTAATGCCAAGAATGATATTGCACTCCTCCATATAGCAGAACTTTATTTACATACAGCAGTTAATTTTCTTCTTCTAATTTAGCACAATGATGTTAAGCATAAATTTGCACCAAATGTTGTGATCCATATGGCTGTTTATGAAGGCATAAATCTGCTGCATTTCTTAAAAACTCTTAAATAGTTTGTCTTGATTCTCAGTATCTTGTATTTTCTATGCCAATTCTTTTTTATCTTTACTAAAAATATGTTTAATAAGGCTACGAGTAAAGAACAGCTTAACTTCCTTTCCTTATAAACACTCCCTGGGATCCATTATCAATGGTGTAAGTGTTTCATTACAACTACCTGAAGTAAGTGTGTTAGTGCGATGACCAGTAGTGCTAACTGAATATGCTGCTCATCAGGCCTACATGTTTCCAAGTGCCTTTTTGTGGCAAGCAATAGTAAACATGGCCAATGAAAGGAGCTTGCTAGTATGAGCACAGAATGTAAACAAAATAGGCAATGCTTAGATACAAGCATGGTCTGTAGCCAGACATATAAAGGACAAGTACAGCGACAGAATACAGAACAAGGGGCAGTGAAATGGGGGATGGTGGAACTGGAACCCTAAACTGTGTTAGAATGAATAATTAATGTTGAAGAGGAAATGTTTAAAGTGTACTCATATCCCACAAGTAAATGTGATAAACGTGTATAAGAAGCACTTCTGACATAAACCCTTCAAAATGTATGTAATAATAATTAGTATCAGGGATAATCCCACATTTAGGTACATAAATAAAAATGGAAATAATGAAGGATTTGATAGGGACATAAAACTGCACAGTGAAACAAAGGGGAGTGAAAATGTTCTACACATGTTAATTAAATGCTGACTAGAGATAACAGGAAAGACAGAAGATATTTTATGGGATGACTGCATGGAATACAGTTATCGCATATGTGATGTATATACACTGAATTTATGTATGCAAGCTGATTCCTCATCTGTATTCTCCACCTCGGCATGTATACAGAAGAACAAAATGGCCTTACATCTGTAATGTCAGGTAAATCAGAAATGGACATGTTTTTGCAAAGAAATGACTGCGACAACAGTAGGAAAGGGGTTCATCACCTATGTGCATGTAGTAGACAAGCAATTATATAGTTATGTAAATGCTAAATCCTAATCTAATAACAAACAATATATATAAGTGACAAATGACACGACAGAGCAGATGACATGTCATGAGTCCAATTTTGCCATTGCTGATTTGAAAACATATCCAACATTGTAATACTGGGCATGCTCACATGTAGTTATAGGAAACAGTAACATAACAGAAATTCAACAACAGCAGCACAATAGAAAGTGTTATAACAGAGAACCAATCACAGTTTCTAATGATCTGGCAGTATACCATACAGTAAGAAACATTTATGGATTCACTCGTCTGCCATTAAGTATAGTGTGACAAAAACAGTTACAGTACTAAAGACATGTCCCGAGGAAGATATACAATACCCAGAGTAATTATTTTATGAATAGGTAATGCATATGAGCAATAAATGATATAAGAAACATTTGCATCATGTCATTTTCAAACACATGCTAGGACCGACATCAGAGAGATGCATAACAATAATGGTCATCACAGAAATACACATATTGTAATGTCATGAAGAACACCCTTGAAGTGTCTATAGCAGTTTCCTGTCGTATAAGGTGCATGCATGACCTATCTTGTAGGAAAAGGCCTGAAAAGGGTGGATCTTTGAGTGTGCCATAGACATTGTCTGTGTGAGAGTCACTGTGACCAACAGGTGTTACCAGATTCAAACCCCTGCATATCATACAAGGTTTTCTCCAGACTGCTGTATTGACTACACGTGCCAAATCAGATAGCAATAGAGGCTGTCACAAATAGCTGATTTGAAATTGTGCATTAATACAAGAAGTATGAATACAGTATAAGCAATCAGATTTATTCACAATACTGGAAAGGAGCAACGCATGATAAAATCCACAAAACAGTGAGCATTACAATATAACAGCTTGTTTGACAATTAAGCTGCTTCCATCAGATAGGACACACACTGTCCCAGAATGGAACCACAGTCTATCTGTGCAGGTATGCCATACAAGTCAATAATCAATGCATATGCCACAGTATCAGTCACAGCATGAAATGCCTTGAATAAACATTTCACTGCCATGCAATTACAACCTATGGTGATATACAGATTTATAGATTCACAGGAGGTTACTAGGCTAATAGCCTTAGAGACCTTACAAGCCAGGCCATGTTAATCCCAGGTTGGCACATCTGTCCTTATTAAGTGAATGCATTTTCCAGAGGTAGTTTATGGTCAACACTGACTCCCCCTGTCCATAAGGGACATGGTTGCCACCCCTGGGGTAAATTTCTGGTCTCCAATGCATTTGTCCAGGTTGCACTTGAATACTGTCAGTGAGGAGCTCTGCTTCACATTAATTGGAACTTTGTTCCAAAGGAGTGTCAGACTCTGAGAGACATATTTGCCTCTCCAGCATGTTCTGTTAATGTCACAGACTAGGTTAAGATTCCTAGAGAGAGAGTGCCATTAGATTTGTGTCTTCTGTCAGCATCCTATATGATACAGAGTACAGTGACAGGGCTTTTAGTCTATCCACATACATCATGGTTTGGAGGCCCTGTACGTCCAGCTGCTGCAGGTGTCTGTTGATGTACATGCAAAAGGGAGCCTTGTACTATATTTGTTGTCTGATGAGGGTCGAGTACTGTGTGGTTATAACATCCTTAGACCTGGATGTGATGCCCTTGCTTATGAGGTGCACAACATAGAATGCTTTCCTTACTACAGAGGAAATTTGGTAGTCAAAGTTCAGATTGCTATCTACCTGTGTTCCTAGGTCTCACACCACTGGGTTTGAGCATAAGGAGGTGTTACCAATACTGTTGTTAGCAGGGAATTCTACTTTGCCAAAGGGAATGATAATGCACTTTTTTGCATTTACTTTTAGACCGTGGCTTTGGCACCAGTCATTTGTCTATGTTAACTCTTCCTGTAGTATGTTAACACGGTTGGAGGACTCAATGATTGCACCCAATTTGCAATCATAAGCAAACGTAGTAAGCCAAAGGATATCTAATTTAGCCTGGATTTCTGTGAAATAGATTCCAAACAGTAAAGGACCCATCACAAAACCTTGTAGTACACCACTAGTGACAGGTTTACTGGCAGAGGTGGAGTCACCAACTTTGACAGTATGTGTTCTGTCGGTGAGCCATTTGGCTACCCATCTGGTGACATAAGGGTCAGTCCCTAATTTTTTTTTTTCTTTAATTTCTCCAAATCTTTTTGGTTGGAGCATTTTTCCCTGGGCCTTAACTGAAAATATGCTCTGTCCTAGTCTGACTTTCCCAGTCAACAAATGTTAAATAAATAAATAAATAAATAAATAAATAAAGTAGATAAAAGATTTTAATACCATGATAGGAATGGACTCTAGTCCTAAGTCAAAGTATGATTAAAGTTCGTGAAATTAATATTGTTTCGATCTTTGATGTCAGCCAGATGTGCCCAGTAATGACTCCTTCTGCAATTCATTCGGAGTTACATATAGTGGTAATATATCTAAATATGATTATAGATTCTTTTTTATATGACCCTTTGCTCCTACTACTATTGGAACTCTCTGGGTATCTTTCTTCCACATTGCTCTAATTTCTGCCTGCAATCCCTAATTGAAAGAGTTTTTCAATGATACCTGAGTGGGGGGCTTATGTCAAAAGCCTTGGCCAGGTCAAGATAGGCAGTATGCACTGTCTTATCTTTATCAAGGGTTTTGGTGACTTTCTCGAAGAAATCCACCAGGTTTAATAAGCATGATCTACCATTAATGAGGCCAAAATGGGTTGGGTCTAGAGTTTGAAGGTTACCAATGTCCTTGTTGATAAGGTCCATGATGATTCTTTCCAAGGCCTTGCAAATGAGACTGGTTACACTTATGGATCTATAGTTACCAGAGTTTGTTGATGGCCCCCCTTTGTGCAAGGGAATTATTGTCTCCACTCTGCTAGGGCAAAGCCTGTCCTTAGGCTATGGTTAAAGGGAGCACCCAGTGGGACCCAGTGGGACTCCAAGGTCCTATTTTACATTGCTTAGTAAACATGGTAGGATGTGGGACAAATAAGAAAGGAAGTGAGTGAGGGAAGAATAGATAGATTTCGGCCTATATATAAAGGACAGAGTAACAGAGCTATAAATTCCCCGGTAAGACCTTTGAATTTTAATAACAAAAGGACTGATGAACACACTCAAGCATTAGTATTGGAATACAATGGTATAAATAGGGAAATAAGTAAAATATTTTTTAAAGAATGGGAGAGGTTTGTGGCCCTTTCTGATATAGACAACATATCGAATATCCCCAAAACAATAATTTATAGGAATTCTAGAAATGTGGGGAATATTTTGGAAAGCAAGAAAAAGGTTAGTAATAAAAATAGCAATAAGAAGGGCACTTATAAGTGCGGGCACTGCACTCAATGTTGTTATATACTAAATGGTGAAGGACATTATATAACAAGTAGAAATAAAATGATCACTAGCCCTGAATATTATAATTGTGATACACAAGGGATAGTATACCTTGCTTTTTGTGAAAAATGTGAGGCTTTCTATATTGGGAAAACCGAAAGGGCCTTGAGAAAGCGTGTATATGAACATTACTATGAAATTTCTGTCAAGAAAGAGAGCAATGCTTTATATAAACATAGTAAAGTTTGTAAGGAGGCTAAATTTAAGTTTTTAATAATAGAACATATACAAATGGATATTCGGGGGGGACCCTGGGAAACCAGAATAGAATATAGGGAACTATGGTGGCAAATAGCATTAAATGCGGACAAATATCCAGGGTTAAATGACAATATTACCATATTACCCTTGTTGAAATTAAGAGCAGCAAAGTTGTAGAAAATATACCAGCTTTTTCCACTAGAGGCCCCCTTTGCACTATCCATAGATAAGTATGTATAATGAATTTTGTACTCTGGTCTCTCCCCTAAATCAGTTTTGTCAATGTTTCAATATTTTTCTGGCGAGATGAGGTTTTAATTCTTTTTCCTTTATTAATTTTTATATTTAGAAATAATGAGTCACATATTTATATCATAAAGTGTAATTTCGATATACTAATAATAACATGGAGTTTGAATTTCAACATTATTAACAAGGCATTCACTTTCTTTATGTATTCTCTACATGACTTGAATAAATTGTGATGTTTTAAATTAAACTATACAGTTTTTAATGATGCAATTTTAAAATATATATATTTTTATACCAATATTTATCATAATATGTTTTTATTTAATGATATTTAAATTAATTGTATATATATTCAATATATTTATTATTTTTTAATTAAAATAAGTCTATTACACTGCATTTTTTATGAATAAACTTGTTGTAAATGAATGGATTTATTGTGGTTTGGTGTTTGGTACTTGGTAATTCTGCTTTAAATCTAAACATGAATGATTAATTGAATGTAATTAAGATTAATTTGAGGGTATATATACAAGCATATTTTTGGATGCACTGGTCTTTTCTGATGAAGTCTAATGGGAACGAAAACGCAATGTGTTGTTGGTTTTAACAATAGCGTTCATGGTTTTGGATTATCTGTCTTTCAATAAACGTGTTTGTGCTGAACCTGGTCTCGAGCATTGGACTAAACTGTGGTGTGGGCTACATTCGTTTTCATCTGCTGGCAAAGCTGTGTTTTCAGTAATTTCAGCAGTTCCTTTTGTTTTTTCCTATTTTACATTGCTTAGTAAACATGGTAGGATGTTATCTGTCTCACTGAGGCCGTGTTTTTGGCCTTGAAGAGTACAAATAAGACCTGATCTCTAGAGATATTAGGCAGAGGGCTGGTGTCAGGTATGCTCTGGAGTATGTCCAGTGGGGTCCAGAGGGTAAAGTGTACACCGACTCTGTCAGCTAGTAGGTTGGTGATTTGCTCCAGTGCAGTATGAGTGGTACCATCTATTACCAGTTCTGCATGAAGCTGGGCATTCCCTTTTAGATTTCAGACATTATTAAAGAATGCCTTATGATTATCCTTAGCTAGAGATGCTATTTTCATAGTTTCATAGGTGTTTACTTGGCTAATGACCACAGGGGCCTTTTTAAACCTAGCCATGCATCCCAAATCTCTGACAAGTTCTGATACCCTTGATAAGTGTAAGCATGGGCCTGGGAGATGAACCATTTACATGTTACCTGTTTGCATTAGAGTCATAGGTGCCAAACTAGGGATGAATTTCTGGTTTCCCATCCAGTTGTCTAAGTTGCACTTGAATTTGGTTAGGGAAAAACTCTGCTTCACATGGATGGGGAGCTTGTTGCATAGACAGGATAGTCTCTGGGATACATACCTATCTCTCCAGGAGGTCCTATTTATATCACAGGCAAGGTTTACATCTTTAGAGTGGGTGGATATGCAGGAGATCCATAAGAGTGGAGTCTGACATTGCCCTGTATGCCAGGCATAGATCTCCCCTCAAAAGCCTGTAGGAGACTGAATACAGGGATAGGGTCTTGAGGCGGTCTGCATAGGACATATTACTTATGCCCTGTGAGGAACCTCTATGGACGTTCCAGTTGCTGGATATGCCTGGTTAGGTACATACCAAGGGGTGCATTGTACTCAATGATAGGTCTGATGAATGCCAAATACAGTGCAACAATGGCTTTCTTGGACTTAGACACCATACCTTAGTATATAAGTTGCACAACAAAGAATGATTGCCTCACCACTGTAGACACGTGATGATCAAAGGCTAGATTTCTATCTATGTGTGTCCCTAAGTCCCTGACTACTGGCTCAACTCTAAGGGGTGTGTTGTCAATATAATAGTTAGCAGGGATGGATTACTTCCCAATGGATGGCATTAAGCATTTCTTGGCATTTAAATTTAGTCCATGGCTCTTGACACCAGTTGTGTGTCTGTTTCAGCCCCTGCTGGAGAACATTTGTGTCAGTATGACATTCATTTTGAGCTCCTAATTTGCAATCATCTGCAAATTTAGTCAGCCAGAGACCACTGACATTGGCCTTGACTTCTGAGAAGTAAATGCCAAAAATGATCGGTCCAAGTACTGATCCCTGAGGGGCTTCACTTGTGACTGGCCTCTTTGTAGATGTGGGCTCACCAATTCTAACTTCCTGGGTCCTGTCTGTAGGCCAATTGGTTATCCACTGGGTGACATACGGGTTTGTACCTAACCTATTGAGTTTGTCAACAATGCCCGAGTAGGGTATTGTGTCGAATGCCTTGGCCAAGTCAAGGTAGGCAGTGTGAATGATTTTGCCCTCATTTATTGGTTTGGTGACCTTCTCAAAGAAGTCCACTAGGTTGAGTAGGCATGATCTGCCCTTGACGAAACAAGACTGGGTTGAGTCCAGTGTCTGTAGGTTTACTATATCTCTATTGATCATCTCCATGATAATTCTATCCATGGCTTTACATATAAAACTAGTGAGACTCATGAGTCTGTAGTTTCCAGGGTCTGTAGATGGCCCACCTTTGTGCAGAGGAATGACTGTTGCCTTTCTCCATTCATGAGGCACAAAGCCTGTTTGGAGGCTACAGTTAAGTAGTAATTCCAAAGGCCCTGAAAGGTCATATTTCATGCTATTTAGAAGGCATCCTGGGATATTGTCTGGGCCCATTGATGCAGTGTTCTTGGTTTTAGAGAGAGCATTAAGGACCTGTTCCTGAGTGTTAGTAGTGAGAGTTATATTTGATAATATTTCCTGAGGGAAGGTTGAGGGGGAGAGAGGAGTAAATTGGAGCTGAGTTTATCAGCCAGAAGGTTTGCTATATCTTCTGGCCTAGTATAGTTGGCTCCATTTACAATGTGCTCTGCACACAATTGTGTATTGCCTTTGAAGTTGCGGACATAGTTAAAGGATGCTTTGTGGTTGTCCTTGGCCTGGGAGGCCAAACTTACCTCAGATTTGGCTTTGGTAGACTTTATTTGTCCTCTGAGTTGTTTGTTTAGTTTGATGAGAGTGTTTTTATCCTTCTGGGTCCTGCACCTCCTAATTTTTGCCATGATTTTCTTCCTCCTGCAATACATCTGATAGATTTTGTGATTCCACCAGGGTGGCTTGATTTTTGAGTTAGTACTGCACTTCTTCCTGGTGGGTACAACTGCCTCCATGCAACTATTAACATGCTTGTACAGGGTTTGTGTGAACAGTTCTACATAGGCAGAAGTGTTCTCAAGGTTTATAGTGACTTGAAATGTTGCCAGGTCCTCACTTAATAGCAAGAGGTTAGCCTTAAAATAGTTCCTGAATATTCCCGGTTGAGCTAGGGGTCCAGGTTTCATTTTTACTTCAAAGGAGACCATTTTGTGGTCTGACCTTACTAATGAAGGCATTACACTAGGGGCTGTACAGCAGTCTCCCATATTAGTGAGGACCAGATCCAGTATGGTTGCACCCCTGGTTGGTGTATTGACTATCTTGTCCAAGGGGTTTGTGTTTACAAAATCCAGGAATCTCTGTGCATGTACATTTGATGTTATATGGGATTCCCAGTTAATGGTGGGATAATTAAAATCACCCATTAATATGGTATTGGGTTGGATGGTTAGTGTTTCTAATAATTGTAAATACATGGTATGGGTTTCCTGGGTCATAGATGGGGACTTATAGCTTGCAAGGAAGTGGTATTAGATTTTGCCTATGGTGATTTGAACATGGAGCAGCTCAAGTGCATTGTCCTGTCTGACCAGCATTGAGGTATATTTATTTTTGATGTAAATAGAGACACCTCCACCTTTAGTCCCTGTCTGTGAAGTAGCTGGTCTAAATGTGTGGAAGGCATTATAACCTTGCACTGTTGGTGTGCTCTCTGCAGCTTTAAGCCACGTCTCAAAGACAGCACAGACATCAACATTCTCTAGGGTAAAGAGAGGTTCCAGGGAGTGGAGTTTTTTGTTTAGGCTCCTAGCATTGAGCATTAATACCTTTAGATTTTCTTGGTTTTGATTTGCTATGTTGGAAGTACTTTCAGTTTGGCATTGCCAAAAAAAAGGCTCTATGGGAGAAGACAATCTTTTAGCTAATATCTGAAAGCCTAGAGGGGAGAGGTGCAGACCATCCCTGGCAAAGCGGTGTGGTCTGTTGACCATCTACTTCAATGCTGACAAATATTGCACTCCCTTAGAATGACACCAGAAACTAAGTCAATTATTAAAGTCGGTCATCTTTTGTTCATATTGTGGCATCATCCTTGGAGAAGGTAAATTGCTACTCAATGCTAGGCTCATGCCAGCATGAGACACGCATTCAGAGAGCTCCATGATGTCTCTCTTCATATAGTCTAGGGAGGCACATCTCAGGTCATTTACTCCCACATGGAGTATGACTGAGTCATATTGGTAATTATGGTCCAATGACCTGAGTGCATGCATAATGTGGTGGATACTAGCTGCTGATAAGCAACTGATCATAATTTTCTCCTTACTCAGCCTGTTGAGAGGGACCATACCACTCAACTGTACCAAATTTCTCAGTTTTTACTAGTTTTGAGGTCCAAGTAATGGGGTGCCATGATTCCTGAGTGGCACCCCTTCATTTCCAAATTTCCTGGCTTTTTTTTTTTTTTAATTTTGTTTTCGCTGTTTTGCACTGACATTATCACGTGCACGATGACATCAGCTCCGTGAACAGCCTGCCAGCCTGTCAGAATGGAGCTCAATGGCTCAATAACATGCATTTCCGGCAAGCCATGAGGCTCGGGCTGTTAATGGTGGTGGAGTGGAATGGCTACGCTGCCGAGGACTTGAGGAGGTAACTTAGAAGGGAAGCAGGAATGGTTATGCTTATGCTGCCGAGGAGCTGCCGCTGGTTCATTTAGCATGTATTCTGCTGCCTTGTGTGTGTGTAAATTTATTTTAACTTAACCATTCACACAGCCAGCATAACTGTAGTGCATGCCGATCTTGAAAGAATATTTTATAGGACAAATCAAAATATATAGCATTAGGAAGGCAGAAATAAAGAATTTGGCTTAGCAAAATAATCCACTCAGCTTTATTCAACAGAAAAGTCCACACATAAACACTTAATAAAATCACTGCATTTTCATCTGTCAACTGAGTGGATTATTTTGTGATTCCAAAGTCTTTATTTCCACCTTCCTAGTGCCATATCTTTTGATTTGTTTTGGAGTCATGAGTGTTTTCGGTACTGTTTCTTCTATTTATTTATTTTATAAGACAGCAATCACATTCTACATATTGATGTTGTGTTTGTCCATGTAGCAATCCCCTTCCCTTCTAGCCCTGCTATAAAGAAAAAAGGAAAAAAGAAGAGTCTCCCAAAGTTCAGTCAAACCTGCTTATTGTGGATTTCTGCCAAGCTGCCTTTTTACATTTTATTGTGTGTCTGCCGAGCTGACTTTTTTTATTGTGTATGTCTGCTGAGCTGCCTTTTATTGTGTGGAAATACTGAGCTGCTTTTCATTGTATGAGCTGCAGAGCTGCCTTTTCTTGCTGTGTTATTGTCTTGATTGTAGTCATCAAAAATCTGGACTTAAGCTTGGTAAAAAAAATGTTTGATACATGGTACGGTGTACCTAGAGTGTGGCCTCACTAGTGAGCCTCTTAGCCTTTGGATGTCCACTATACCTAGAGTGTGGCCTCACTAGTGAGCCTCTTAGTTTTAGGATGATATACCATACATAGAGTATGGCTTTACTTGTGAGTCTCTTAGTCTTTGGATGTACAGTATACCTATAGTCTGGTCTCACTAGTGATCTTATTAGCCTTGATGTACACTATCACAGACACTTTTAAATACCACAAAAATGCCAGCTTTGCTGGTGCAGAAAAATAAAGTCCTGACTACGATCCACATGGCCTAGTTTCAATGAGCTCCTTAGGAGTCTGTTGGAGACAGAATGGTGTGCCCAGCCTGAGGCAGGGGATTGTGACTGGTTTCCTTATTAAGTCTGGATAACTGCACTTGCATCACTGGGTTCCTTGCCCAATGGGAGCGGCAGCAGCATGTGTTGCAGCAGGTATAAGTGCATCTGGTAAGCAATCACTTTTGGAAGCCACAGCTACATGGTGTGAGGGGGGGGGGGGTTATATTTTCTGTCAGCACAATTACAGACTGGGCCACAGTCTAACTACTGGTTCTCACCTCCAAGAGGAACAAATAAGCTTGCTGGACTCATGCTCTGATTGGGGTATGAATCACACTGTTTTGGGAGTAAATGAACCTGATTCTCACCGTATAGTAGTAACAAATGCACCAAATTCTTACTAGTAGGTGGACTGCTGGGAAAGTCATGTGGCTGGAGGAGGGGGATGGTAACATTTCAATGTCACAAGGTGTTGTTTCTAGGATTTTGGTCTAATCTTTGCCTGTTGTACCGTTACATATAGAAAAAGTTAATTGTGCTCATGAACACAAATGCAGTGCAATACGAATTAATACATCATTACTGCTCTAGTTTGTCATAGCTGGTGACAAGTTGCAACACACCATAATAGATACTTCCATTTGTGCATCTGACATTAGGAACATGTATCACTAGGAGGGGGTTAAGTTTTGTTATATATCAGTAAGTATATGAGTGTGGGACTGGGATGGAACTAAGTATTGATAAAGTTCCTAAACTGTGCACTGATTAGCCTGACAATGCTCCTAAACAGTACACTCATTACCCTTATAGTACTCATAAAGTGTACCCTGATTACTGAGACAGAATTCCTAAACTGCACCCTGATTACCCTAATAATATTCCTAAACTGTACCCTGACTATTCTGATAGTCCTTATAAACTATACCTTGAATACACTAGTTGGAACTAAATGCTACAGTCAATTTTAAATGTGCACAAAAAAGGAAAATGATCAGAGAATGATTTTATATATTTTATAACATTTTTATTTTCATGACTTCAAATATATGTGATTATAAGTGTGACGTTATTCATGATTATGTAAGTCACTGAAGTGAGAAAATATTATGGCAGGCAGAAGACATTACATTTGATTTTCAGACTTCATCCTTCAGAAAACTGATGCTGTGCAAAATCTGTTATTCTGTCAACTGTCTAAGTTTGGAAAAGCAGTATTTTAAACAGCGTCACTAACTATTTTTGTGCCTTTGTTTGGTCTCAGTCCCCATTATTTGTGGCTTTGTCCAGGTTTCTTGCTGTAAGAGATTGAGAGGTTACCAGGTATGGCAGATGTTAATGATATAAATAAAACAGTTTTGTTGTGGTTTATATTTTGTGTTATTTAATGAAGAATTCTAAAGTGCAGCCTCAGTTAATTTTAAGGTGTTGTACTTTTACACAAGTTCAAATATTAATATAAATAAAACACTATTGTTCTGCTTATTTTTGTGTTTCATGATCATATTTTGGCTGTCTGTTCTTCAGTTTACGTTTAAATGTTGGTATCCCACAATTCCACTGGAGTGGGTGTGGTTACTTGATTATGCATGCACATGTTATGTTAATCAGCATACAGATTTGTACCTATTTTTCAGGGGCCTTTGTCCAGATTGTTGATGTTTCCAGGTTGAGAGGTATGAGAGGGACACCAGTGTGTCTCACAATGGAGTCTCCAATGACTAGAATGTTGGATTGTGTGTTGACTTGCCTTATGGGTTTAGAGGTAGAGGTTCCATGAGATGTAGCTCTATGTGTTGATGTGGGTGTTGTTTTGAAAGAGTGCATTTGGGGCTGTTGAGGGTATTTGTTATGTGTACTTTGCCTAGTAGGTCTTTGTGGTTTAGGAATGTTACATCTAAGTGTCTCAGTATATGTAGGTCTATATGTCTGCTTTGAATTGTGTGTGATGGGTGCAGCATGTGTACTACTAACAACCTTATTTACGTTAGGAGTACTTTTATGTGAGAACTTTGCCTCCAGTGACATTGTGCAAATACAGCTCTCGCATACCATATCCGTTTGTTTGAGAATTAACTGGTTGTCAGTAAACATTAGGCAATTTTTACATTGCCTCAAGATGCCCACACCCTCCAAGCCAGAAAAGGAGACAGTAGGAAAGTTCATATCCATGACAACAGACTCATTTTTATTGATTAGACTGTTGGAGTGAGAATATCAATCACTGTCAAGAGTATCTGGTTTGCAACTATGTGGACAGTGCTTGTCACTGCAAACTAGTTGTGCAACTAGATATTGGAGAAATTCCAATTGTGCTTTTACCAGAAAAATGTCACTCAAGGTGTCAGAGTCTGTAGAGAGCACTGCCAAACACTTGAGGGAAAACTAATACGTAAACCCTGAAAATTTAAGGGTGATGTATTTAGGAAGATATTTAGAAAAATCAAGCAGTACTTACTGAAAACAAAGAATTAGCTAGTCAAGAATGATGAAAAGAGGGGAGTCGCATGAAATATTTTAGCTTCATACTTGGCTTTTGAGGATTTCATGAGATTTCTGATTTGCTTGTTCAAGCTGAGGAGGAAATTCTTCCTCTGCTGAGTCAGTTCCCTCTTATTCTTAGAAATCAATTTCTTATTTTTATTATATATCCTGCTTATACTTGAGGTTCACCAGGGTCGCTTGTTTTTTTCGTGAGGACCTGGTTTTGATCTGTTCAGGTACAGCCAAGTTTATGCAGCTGCTTAAGGCATCTGAGTACAGCTTTACATGGGAGTCATTGTTGTCTGTAAGTGTGGGGGGGTATAAAACTTTTTATACCATCGCTTAGTAGTCTGAGGTTAGCTTTGGAAATGTTTTTCAATTTTTTTGTTGCTCCTGTGGGGGTGTCAGGTCCAACAGTTACTTTGAATGAAACAGTTTTATCATCCGGCCTTACCAGGGAAGGCATCACACAGGGGTAGTGCAGTGGCTCCCCATGTTGGTGAGTACTGTGTCTAGAACATTTGAGTCCGTTGTGGGGGTAAAGATTATTTGTTTCAGAGCATTTGAATTGATAAAGTCCAGGACCCTCTGAGCAAGTGTATTTGCACTCATATATGTCACCCAGTTGATGGAAGGATAGTTGAAGTCACCCATGACTAAGGTGTTGGGCTGTATGGACAGTGAATCCAGTAAGTCCAGGTAGGTGATGTGCTTTTCTTGGTTCACGGAGGGGAACCTATTGCTAGCAATGTTGTGATAGGGTATTTTTCTTAGCGTTAATTGGACATGGAGTAGTTTGAGAGGGTCATACTGTTTGACCAGTCTTGAGGTATACTTGGCTTTAATGAAGATATATGCCCCTCTACTTTTGGTTCTTTTACACTCATTTTGAGGTCTGAACACATGGAAGGCATTGTAGCCTTGCATGGGCGGGTTGCTCCCTGTAGCCTTAAACAATGTCTCAGTGACTGCACAGACATCAGCATCTTCCAAGGTAAGGAATGCTACCAGGAAGTGCAGCTTTATGTTAAGACTTCTAGCATTAAGCAACAGAACCTTGAGTTTGTGTGGGTGGATTTAATTACATTAGAAATGTTGTTGTTTTGATATTGCCTAAAAAGGGCACTATGGAGTAGGCAAGTGCCTTTGCCAATATCTGAAAGCCTAGAGGAGACAGGTTTAGAGCATCTCTGGCAAAGCAGCGTGGCATTTTGACCATGTCATCCCAGGCTGACAAATACTGCACCCCCTCCCCTGGACTGACACCAGAAGGTAAGCCAATTATTGAAGTCAGTCATGTATTGTTTATACTGTAGCATCATCCGGGTTGAAGAAGAATGCTGCTTCAGGCTAGAGTCATACCTGCCTAGGACACATAGCCTGAGAGTTCAGTTATGTCTCTCTTTATATTGCCCAGAGAGATAAACCTTAAGTCATTCACCCCCGCATGAACTATGACCAAGTCATAATGGTACTTATTCTGGAGTGATCCGAGTGCATGCATGATCTGACAGATGACACCTGAAAGGCAGCCAACCATGACCTTCTCCTTGTCCAGCCTGGTAAGGGGAACATCTGTGTGTCTCACTATTGAGTCACCTATGACCAGGACATTGGGTTAAGAGGTGTTTTGCTTCAGGAGCTTATTTGTGGAGACACATTTTATGTGTTATTTTGTGCAGTGGTTTCTATTTGTGTAACAGTGTGTGCACTTGTTTATGTTTGGGAGGTTGCTGAACTTTTGGTAGACGTCTAGTGAGTACCTCTGCGTATGTGGGTCTATGTGTTATGTCTTTAGTTTGTGTGAGAGATGAAGAGTGTGTACTTTCAACCTGTTTGGTATCATGAGAAAAGTAATTCCAATTTCGTAGTGTACTTACATTTCTCACATACGGTATTTGTTTGCTGTAAAAGTAAATGTTTGTCAGTATATATGAGGCAATTTCTACATCACCTCAGTATTCTCATGTCAATCAGACTGGCCAAAGAATTTTAATATAAAATTCACTTGCATGTGTATAATGGGTACAATACTTTGGTTATAATCACCATGACTCATCATATATCCCTACTATGTGATTAGGATGGGTCTATATCAGTTAACAAAAGCTGATAACAGAGAATGCTAGTTGAACGACCATAAAAGGTTGAACAACCAAAATAGCGACACACACACACACATATATATATATATATATATATATATATATATATATATATATATATATATATACACACACACACACACACACATATATATATATATATATATATATATATATATATATATATACAGTTCAAAATCTTGAAACTAATTTGCACTGAATGCTTGAATTACTAAATGCTCATTTTTATAGTGTTTGTAATTAGGACTGTGCAGAAAAATTTATGACTGAAAAGGTTCTAAAGTTTAGTGTGCATGTGCAACAGTTTTTGGGTTAGGGTTAGGGTAAGGGTTAGATAAGCAGAAGGATTTATTGTTTCACATGTTTGGTGCTGTGTCTTCTATGTTTTTTGTCTTATGTACGTGTTACTGTTGGGAGTGTTTTTAATAATGTAATTGGTTAGGTTTAGGAGCAGGCTATTTTTTTAGGTTTAGGGGCAGAGTTAGTGTTAACACACATGAGTATGGTGGTACAGAGAATGAAGATACTCAAACAGTGATACTTCCCAGGTTAGGAAACAGAAAAAAAAAAAACTCTTTGCAGGGGCAAAATCCCCATGCACCTGCAGCCATTGATGTTGGTGACAGTTCCACACAGAGCCAAACTAAGTATGCATATTAGCTCTGGGATATATTGGACAAGAATGCAACTGTCATTAAAAGACAGTGGAAACCTTCCAGTGACTATATTTGAGAGTCAACCAATTAGACTTGGGCAAAGAATAGATTCCACCCAAGTAAATGATTTAAAATATGTACAGTAAAATGGATTTTACTGCAATAAAAGAAAAGGCTGGTGAGAGATTTATAACATTTTCACCCTTTTGTTTTAACCAGTTGCTCTCATTTCACTTTTGCTAGACCTTAATGACATTTCTTCCATGACAGTCACCACTGATTACTGTAAAAAAGCATATACATATATATATATATATATATACATATATATATATATATATATATATATATATATATATACATATTTATATATATATATATATATATATATATATATATATATATATATATATTGAAATACAGTTGTATCCACCTCTACTATTACTGTGAATCTTTGCAGGTTTCATGCGGACAGTTATTAGGAATGAAATCATTCCCTTTGACTGCTGATTTTGTGCTTCTGACTTTAGCTTATCATTGCAGTACCTTAGATCGGGAATGTGTTTCTGCTCCCTTTAACATTTGGCCAGCTTAAAATTGTAATACTATTACTGTGAATCTTTGCAGGCTTCATACAGACAGTTAATTAGGACTGAAATCCTTCTCTTTGACTGCTGATTTTGTGCTTCTGACTTTAGCTTATCATTGCAGTGTACATTATATATATATTTTTTAATTTATACCTAATGTTTACTTTATTTTAGAACTAGGGAAACTACTTTATTTAAGACTATCAGTCTGTATTTTAGGACTTAGCTGGGTCTACACTTTGTGGAAAGGCTCTGAGAGCGTTCATGACATTCCCCATTCTTCTCTTTCCCACTTTTCTGGTTGCCCTTTTCTGCTTTGACTTTTTTTTGCCCACTAGATGGCAGTGTACTATCACTAAACTGTAGCTTACTCATGTATTTATTTTTCCTCTCTCCCCTTGACTCCTATTCCCTGTCTGCTTTTTACACCTCTCCTTATGGACTTAGTGACTTTTCTCCCCTTGCCATCTTCTTTTTTTTGCATTTTCCCCTTATCCCCTGCTCTGTAACAGACAATACTGTCCTGCAAATGACATAGGTATATAAAAAAGGATTTCTATAGTCTCGCTTACTGATTGTTTTTTTTTTTTTTTTTTTTGGTAGTGGTTCGTGCCTCACATTTATCTCCTTTGGCTGGGCTAACCCATTCTGTTTCACCCTCGCTGCGCTCAGGCTTCACTCCGCTCCATCACCCTATCCCCAGTCCCACCCACCCCTGACATCATTTTCTTTATTCTCTCTGCCTCCTAACCACTCCCCTTTCAGTCGCACCTTTTTTCTACTTTTTACTCAAATCTCCTTCCTCTCTCTTCTCACCTTCCCCCACTCTTTCTGTTTTCTATTTTACTCTGTTTATTTAACTTTCTACTCATTGGCTTTGTCTCTACTGACATCTACTGTTTTCCTTTTACTATATAACCTTTCAACTTCTTTCTTTCTCTCTCTACATACTCACTACTAAAACTTCTACCTTACTCTTCACCATGTTTCACCTTTCCCTGGCACTTACACTTTTAATTACTGTCTTTTTAACTATTTTTTGCTACCTTACCTCTTACACTATACCTCTTAAACCCAACTTTCATTCATCTACCTCTACTTATCCTCCAATCTTCTCTCAACTCCCACATTGTTTCTTAATACTGCCACTTAACAATCTTTCTGAAATCTTAACTCCCAAAGTTAATCTGAGGATATTTAAACCTACGCAACCAAAAGTAAAAATCAAATACATTGTTCTTCATAATTCTAACCCTCAAACTGTCTCTACTCTCCTATCCCTTTTACTTTTGGGTGACATACACCCCAACCCTGGTCCTACTGTTATCTCACCCTGTAATGATATCTCCAAACAATCCTCCTACCCACTTGCTTATATCCCATAAAAACACATCTCCCTCTATGCTATTAACCTGAGAAGCTTAGTAAATAAAACTGCTGAATTCCATTCTTGGATTTCTCAACACTCTCCCCACATCATTGCTCACTTTGAATCTCGGCTTAAACCCCATATCCCAGATAAAGACATCCTTCCACCTGGCTATAACATCATAATATTAGATAGAACTTATAAAAAGGTGGAGGTGTAGCTATCATGTACGATGAAAATCTCACAGTAACCCCTCTTGTGTCCCCCTCTCCTCCACACTCTCCAGCAGAACTACTTGTGGATAACTGTAGAACTAATCCCACAACTCCTTTAACATTGCTGCAATTTGCATTCCACCTGGTGACAATATCAGTACACTGGAATGTATTCTTTCCTCTCTCTCATCTGATCTCCATAATGAGACTATAACCACGGGAGATGTAAACATCAATTGGTCAACTCTAACCATGGAACCCCCTTCCACTTCCATCAACTTACATGGTTTTACCTAGCTCATAAGCTCACCTACTTACATCACTAAATCTACTACCCATTCATCTATACTAGACTGGGTACTAGTATCTCATCCCCATAAATACCACTTCCCAAAAACCCTTCCTGACACCCTGAATGACCACTGCCCAACTAAAGTCCTCCATTGCTCTACTCACATACTCAAACCCCATGCAATTAAAATTAAACATTAGAGAAATTTAAAAAATGTTGACCCTAATGAACTTAACTATCAACTCTGCTATCAATTGGTCCTTTCTCAGACAGATACAACTCCATGAAGCTGTTACAGAATTTAATAATAAACTTCTTAACATACTCAATTCTCTTGCTCCATATGCCATGTCAGAATAAAATCTACTATTTCCCCTTCATTAACTCCCCCCACTCACTCCTTTATAGTTCAAAGGGGATAAAACTTGGAAGCTTTGGATCAGAACTAAACTGCCTTCTTGCCTTCAACAATATAGACACCTTCGGAACCTTACTAAAAGCTGTTTTCAATGATAAAATAAACTTTTACTCTAATCGCCCTAAAAACCACCTACAAAATCCTAAGACTTTCTGGCATACTATTAATCAAATCCTTTTTCCTGGAAGCCCATCTACTCCTCAGCCTAGCCCTTCTCTCTCTCCACTACAAACTGCTACTAACTTCAACTCTTATTTCATTGACGTTATCACAAAACACTTAAATCATCCTCACTCTCACTCCATCCCACCCTCCTCTCCAATAATTCCCTCTCATAATACCTCTCAGTTCTGCTTAAAATCTGCTTCCACTAGGTATGTTAAATCCTTACTTCTGAAGCGGAAACCTTGTTCTCCCTCAATAGATGGTCTCCCTCTTCTCTTTCTACAACTAGCGGCCAACTCTCTAGCCCTACCCTCCTCTATTTTCATTAATCAATCTATTACTGAGACTTTGGTCCCTGATCTATGGAAAAAAAATGTACATTCTACCTGTCCATAAAAGAAGGAATTCTCTGGATTTATCCAACTTTAGGCCCATAGCAATTCTATCTCCTTTGTCCAAGATCTTGGAAAAATGTGTACATAAACAAATTTTACTACACCTTACAGATGAAAATCTTATCACTCCCACACAGCATGGTTTTCGCCCTGGTCATAGTACCTCTACTGCTCTCATCTCCTTCATTAATGCCATTTCAAAAGCTAGAGATCAAAATAAACTTGTCTCCTGTCTCTTTCTTGATATCTCTAAGTCATTTGACACTGTCTCCCTCTCCCTTCTTTTAGACAAACTTTCTCATTTAAACCTGTCTACCTTCACTATCTCATGGTTTTCTAATTATCTTAGTAATCATTTCCAATCTGTGAAATGGTGCTCTGCTATCTCCCCTGAATCCCCTATTCAGTTGGGTGTTCCCCAAGGGTCAGTTCTTGGACCACTTCTTTTTAACATCTTTACTAATCAATTTTCTTCCTCTACCCAGTACTCATCACTTGTCCAGTACGCTGATGACTCCACTGTTATCACTGTTGTTGATACCCTCCCTGAACGTCTTACTAAAACACAGAACTCTTTCTTGTCTGTTGAAAACTGGCTTAACCATAACTTTTTAATCTTAAATCCAAAGAAAACTAAACTCTTACTCTTCTTACCAAAATCTATGTCACACTTGAAATCATCTTTCACCGTCTCTTCCCTCAATAATACATCCATTATAGTAGAAAACCACACTAAATTACTATGAGTCAATATTGATGACCATCTAAAATTTGATCTTCATGTTCTAAGTAATATTAAGAAAACCCATCAAAAACTTGGACTCCTTTATAGAAACAAATACCTTCTCTCTAATACTGCTAAAAGAGCTCTTTCACACGCCTACTTGTTACCTACCCTTCTCTATGGCTCTCAAATTTTCACCAACTTACAGACCTCACTTATCTCTAAACATGAATCCACTTACATACAACACGATTGCTAAATTTGCTGCTGAACTCCCATACTCTACTCATCACTGCTTAGTACTCAGAAAACTGAACTGGTCTGAATTCCCCCATTACCTCCTCCTCTCTCAACTTCAAATAATTAATTATGTTCTATACCAACCCACTTTCTGTCCCAGCATTTCATCTGTCATCTCTCTCTAAGCCCCTTCTAGAACCCTACGTAGCTTGGAACAATATCTTCTAACTATTCTCAAACCTACGTCCAACATAGGAAAAAATCTCTATAGCTGTTACCCTGCTGAAAACTGGAATAAACTATCTCTTGACATCCGATACACCAGATCCAAATCCCTATTAAGAAAGTCAGTAAAATTTCACTTTAAGCAAAATAAACTATGTCTGTGCTATGTTCTTCTTGACTAAAGTTTCTCTCTTATTAAACTACCACGGTGGTGGTGCTGCGGTAGCGTTGTCGCCTCACAGTAAGATGCTGTCTGGTTCGATTCTCAGCTAGAGCGTCTTCTGCGTGGAGACATGCGTGAATGGGCGTACCTTCATTGAAGGTTGTGCGTCAGGGCTGGTAACTCGGCACGTAAAAATCAACTACCAATCAGTAGGGGACCGGAGTTCCGCTGTGGCGACCCCTAACCGGGAAAAGCCGAAAGACACAACAACAACAACAACATTAAACTACTCTCTCATTCTTACTTCTACATCTGTGAAACCATACCTTTCTCCTTATTTCTGTTTACGGCAACTATATCACTCTTTCCTTCTCTCCTCCATGTTTCTGTTTCTTTTCTTCAAGTGTATATCTGATATTTTCCTTTGCCCTTTATAATAATGTGGAAGCTTTTAAGATGTGGAATGTAAACTATATTCCAGAAAAGCACCAATTCTCATTGTGGTTTTAAATATAAAAAAGATAGGTCTATGAAAAATAATCATAATTTTTGGTTATAGACAGTGAAGCATTGCATATAATAGCATATATGGGATATGTTAATGTGTTATACTAATATAATCCCATGCGGTAATGTTTATTTCTATTCCTATATTTGTGCAATAGACAGGAAGTAGAACTACTTTGTGTAAAACATACTGATGCACACATTGTATAGGAAATATATCTTCCTGACGGGAGGTGTGATATTTTGCTTTGTCTTTTATGGTGACAGGGAAGTAATGTATACCATTTTTGAATTCCATAAAGCCACATTTGATATTGTAGTACTTAATAAAAAAACTATACACACCATTCTGAAATAATTCTGCAGATTAAAATTTGGCAATGTGATGCTGAATAAAAGAAAAAAAAAACAGTGCCTCGCATTTCTAATAAGTATGAAAACAACAATTTAGTTTTAGGCTCATGGTAGAAGACAACCCTCCCAAATTGATATTTATGATAAACTATTGTAACTGTACTTCAGAGTTTTATAAGAAACTACTGCTATTTAGCTTAAGCATGCCTCTCAATATTTTGCTCAATAATCAGTGATAAAGCTAGAAATAATAGGAAAGTAAATATCCCAAATCAGGGACAGTTTTAAAGTGTATTGGTCATATTCTGATGTAAGTGTAAGTAGCAAGCCTTTGGACAAGATATAACCTCCTTATCCTATACAATACCTAATTATATAGTTTTTGTAAAAAAGTATATTGATGTTGCATTTTATTTTGTTAATCTGGGGAATCCCCTGACTTTTTTTTTTCACAGAGATGAAAATCCCAACCATGACATCATGAAAGACAGACTCCACAATGCCTCATGACTTAAATGTACAGGCTACCTTAGTTCCATTATAAATGCATTAGTAATAGTTTCTTTCGTCATAGAAAGACATGGGTTTTATTCATATTCCAAGGTTTTGCAGTTATCTGCAAAGAATGCCAGTGCATGTAAGTGTAAATAAATAAAGTGCAAGTTATTCACTCTGACTAAGGAAATGCAAAGGTGTTTTGAAAAACACACCTACTTATGGCAAAAGTATAAAGTACCTGAAGGTATATGAAGGAGTATGTGAAAGCTGTAGGCTTTGTATGACTTTGTAATGCATTCAGATATCGTGGAGAGAAGAGGCTAAGCACAATCATGCTTCAAGGACTTAAGGCAAGAGACAGACTGTGCAGCTTTTAGAATTAATATTTAAATAAAGAGTTTATTATTTGCTTATTGCATTTGTTTACCAAGAAAGTCCACTCGGCCTAAAAGAGCTCTTTTTCAGTGGAGGCCTGGGGAGAAATACTCCAACAAGAACATAGATACAGAAAATATTAACCATTAATTGGTAGAAAAATAGATACAGTGTTACACATAGTGATTTCAGTAATATATACAGCATATATACATAAAAACAAGAATTGTGTTGGTTGCCAGATGAATTCAATCAGAGAGGTATATAATGGTTTATATAGGGGTATCCTTATGTGGATATTTGTTGACTGCTGTAAAGAATGGAAAGGCGTAGATAGGAAAGATTGAAAAAAGTGTAGACACAGCAAAAAGGGAAACACGTCAGGAACACATCAAGAGTGCTGTGCTGGAGGATGTTGGAAAGGAATGTTTTACAGGGGATAGACCCCCCCCCCTATTTTTTCAAATCCACAAGGCCTCAAACATTTCCACTGCCAGATGGTGTTACAGTGGAAGACCCCAACGTTGACGGGAAAGGGCCTGTGGTGGCTTTGTGGTCAGTGCTGTCTGTGTCTTCCATCTGCTGAAGATATGCATCAACTGTCTGAAGCCATTTATCTATGACCTTCTGCACCACATCCTCAACCAAGTTCCAAATTCCCAGTTTAGTGAGACAAGGCTGCCACATGATGGGGTGCCTACAAGACTTGTACCACCACCACTGTGACTCTGTAAGGACATCTCTGAATTGACATTGGGTGAACAGCCCATAACCTGAGAGATATTCAGCTGTTGTGCTCCTGAGAAATTTAGTTTTGTAAAAAAAGAACATAAATGGAACAGAAAGAAAACAGAAAATTAAGAAGGACAATGGAATGTATAACTGAAATAAAAAATAGAGAAAAGGAGGGATGAAAAGAAAATTCACACAATAAATTCACACAATGTTTGACAGCACTCAGTCTGTTACTATAAAACGATTCATTTTTTAAACCTTTTTTGAATTAAAGCAGAATGTATAGGAGATGCTAATATAGTGATAGGAGCAATGATATGGGAAGCGCTTATGCATGCGTGAGAAGAATGATAAGGGAAGAGATTTTGTATACTTGGGAGGAATGAGTGCACTACTATCGTGTTATGGTGGTGGTTTACATTTTGCAGTCCACTATACTAACATAAGTGCTAATCACATCTCATATCTATGTTTGATATGTGCTTTGTGCTGAAATAACCCTTTATAAATTCTTATACTTTGATATGTAAGAATGCATGTATACTTCAACATATGTTTTATTTGGTTGCAATAATGCACTGAAAGCAAAATATGCCTTCAGTTACAATCCTTTTAAATACTTGCTTATATATGGTAATGACATAAGTTAAACCAGAATACTATACAGTATTTACTAGTTTGTTCATGCTTACCTGTGGCTTCACCTCCTCATGTGATTCTCCCACTCTGCTGGGTCTTGTTTTCAATCTCATTGTTTGCTAGATAGAGAAGACACGAGAGAATTGTTGTTTACCTGTATTTCACCTTTTCTCTTAACATTACTGATATAACTACTACTACTACACAAAGCATTTCAGCCACTGCTGTACTTGTTCAGTATATTATGGATGGTGCAGTGGTGCAGCAGTTAGCATTGTCGCCTCACTGCAAGAGGTTGTCTGGTTCAATTCTTAGCTGGAGTGCCTTCAGTGTGGAATCTGCATGTCCTCCCTGCATTCATGTGGGTTTCCTCCAGGTGCTCTGTTTTTTTTCCACATTACAAAGACATGTGTCTAGAGCGTTTCTCCTCAGGCATCTACTGAAAATTGGCATTGTTCCAAGTTGGACTTTCCCAGTAAACAAGTGATAACTAAGTATATGCTTTATTAAGTTTTACTAATATCTGAAATCCTATGCTGTGCCAGTATTTCTTTTAATGCAAGTTATTTTCTTTTAATGCAAGTAATAAATAGAAGGACTTCATCTTCCTTCAAAATTTTACATATGTATATGTGTACATAAGTTGTCTGTTTGGGGAAAGGATGTTGTCTGGAATTGTTCTGCATGCTTTCATTGTAGGTTCTACTTTAAAATGTTATGGCTTGCATACCTAAAGTGCAATTTCTTGTACAGATATGTGAATGTTGTTCAGCAGAAATTTAACAAACTCAGAAAAATTAGCAGTCCAAGAATTTTTCTGTTCCTTTCAATTCAACCATAATTATAGTAAATAAATAAAATACATAAAAAAATAATGGGTCTATATTAAATTCGAGAAAGCCGACAATGTCGAATCTGACATTGTCAACACGAGAATAGCGAAACTGGAGAACATCGAACAAGTAAACGGAAATCTCCGTAAGGGGAGATTTCCATTTACTTCAATGTAGTGTGGTCTCGGAGTTGGTATATTTAAGTAGCGAGGGGTATGGGAGGTGCAGGGGGGCTTGCCCACCTTCCTACACTGTTTAGTTTTTTTTTTTGTTTTTATTTTTTTTTCTGAACATTCGATGTTTTAACAGTTCGATCACTAAAGGTCGACCTTTAGTGATTCGAACTGTTAAATATTTGATGTTCTAATATAGCCCCAAAATAATAGTGTTACAGATGGACACTGTGACATACTTAGGACAATAATATGTGCTTTGGTAGCTTTCTGCCTAATAACTGTAAACATATAAGAGGATGATTTAAAATGTATACAGAAGTAATACAACTGGTTATTTCTCACTATTTGATGGTCATTCACTTGACACTGCAACCTCCACCCTCTCTCATAAACTCCACTCTGATTATGGTGTGGTGCCTGACTGACAGTTCAGTCATCTTGTATATGTTGTTAATATTGTGGAAGAAATGACAAGTCTTATACAATTATCATACAAATAATTATTTTCTGGCCTACAAAAAGAAAATCGTTTATTTACAAAACCGATCTGCATGTACTTAAACTACTAACTAAGTTCATGTAATACTGTACATGAAATTATGTGGCAATGCATATATTTCTTTTCATTTGTGCATAAATATATACATTTATGTACAAGAAAAAATATCTGTAAGTGTACTCATGCAGATGTATATCTGTAATTTACAGATATATATATATATATATATATATATATATATATATATATATATATGCAGATTTACATATATTTATTTACTCATAAATATATTGCATTTGCATTTATAGAGAAAATTATCATAAAAGCTTTCAATATATTTGTATACAAATGCAGTCATGTATACAGATATATTTAGGCCTTCTTTTGTTATTATTATAATAACATTATAGATACATATTTGCAGTGACACATTTCTTCTGGCAAGTAGTTTCAATTAATCAACATTATATAGCTTATTTTTTTATCTTTAATATGAACAACAACAACAACAACAACAACAAAATAATGTTTAATATAAACCTGACTTTTTGTCACTTTCTGGTCAACCCACTTGGCCAGCTGGTCAGGACCCTGCTTCTGTAGGCCATTGATCCTATGACGGCATTGCTGGGCAGAACTGGAGTTCCCTGTCAGAGATGACAAATGCTCACTCAGTTCTTGACAGATGTCGATTTTTTTCCACTCAATACCCATAATGCATGCATGGAACTTACTGGTTATAACTTAGTGATTTAGAATTACTCACTCTGGGCTATGACATCTGTCCACCCATACCCAGTTAACCAGCAGGGGCGTTAGACCAGGTATTGTTATTAGTGAGTTTGTTTTTTAATTCTTTGTCATAGGTTCATAGGTGTGTACTAGGCTAATGGCCCTGAAGCCTTTACAAGCCTAGCCCATAAAAGTGTCCTGGCATTGTGCCACCTGACATTAGTTCCCAGTGCCTCTATCAAGTAGAGCCACTGGAGTGATCCCTGGGGTGAACTTTCTATTTCCCATCCACTCATCAAGATTTCTCTTGAAGATGGCCAGTGAGGTGCTGTACATCTACATGTTTTTTTTTTAAAGAAATACATTCAAGTTTCATTTATATGGTGGATAAAAGTTAGTAAAGTTTCAACATTTTTGTTATATTACAATTGTTACCTCTGTGTTGCATAGGTTTAGCTACCCTACTTGGAGTATTACACCAGAATGTTATTTATTCGTGCCTCATGCAGTATAGCAGCATTATTATTATTATTTTGTTTTTTTGGGGGGGGGTTGCTTTTTTCAAAAATAAATGTGTGTGTGTGTATGTGTGTGTGTGTGTGTGTGTGTGTAAATACAAACTCCTAGTAAATGAGGAGTGATTTGAGGTGAAAAGTCATGACAAATTATTTAAGCTGGGCTTGGATTATACTTCACACTTGTGCAAGCTCACATATATTTGACTTCATTTTGCCTTTTTTAAACAGTCAGCTTTGAGTTTAACTGCAGCTATTCGCATGTTCACACTGCATGGTGGGGATTGCTGAAGATTATGCTTCATTCCACTGTTTAATCACTTGAAACTGAGGCCACATTCATGAGTAGCTCAGACCCAATTACATGCACAAGTGGCTGTACACATTTGCATATCACTACAATTCATAGAGAGCCTGATTTGCATGCAAAATGCAAAAATGATCCTGAAACTATGTGAATAAGTTTAACACTGACATATTAACTTATGATTACTCAAGTAAAAGGCAAATGACTTAATACGCTGCAAACTTTTGTAAAGTATGAAAAAAATAAAAATATTGTAAATTAATATGATACAGTTCAAAATATTGTGAATTTAATGAGGTCTCTTCAAGGAATGCTTTGTTTTAATCATATGATGGGTATAGTACAATGACTTTAGTGACTATTGTGAAGATGACAATTTTTAAATGGAAAATCACTACAACCACAATGGAAATGATTAGTGAACACTGAGAAAATCATTTAATTTGGTCATTTAGTGATTGTGTATGCTGGGGTGCCTTCTGTGCAGAGTCTGCATGTCCTCCCTGTGGTCGCGTGGGTTTCCTCTGGGTGCTCCAGTTTCCTCCCACATCCCAAAGACATGTTGTAGGTGGATTGGACACTCTAAATTGGCCCTAGGCATGAGTGCATGCTGTGTGTGCCTTCAGTGGAAGGTTTGGCGCAGGGCTGGCAACTCGCCACCATAAAACTCTACTGCCAATCATGAGCAGATAGGTGATCTGCTGTGGTCACTCCTAACTGGGAAAATTCAAAAGAAGAAGAAGTGATTGTGTATAGAAGGTTGAAACACAGTGATGTAATTGTGAAGTACTGAAGTGGAGGGGATGTTTTCTTGGCACACCATTAATGTGACTTTACTTGGGGATTTCTCAGTGTAACTAATAAATAAAAAAAATACAGGATTATGAATACAAGAAAGTGGCAGGGGATGGGTGGATTTGTTAGCAAACTGCTTTTGTCTAGCTAAATTGAATATATTCATGATAGCGCAAACAATTTAAGACAATCTGACTTGACTGGATTTAGATTCTGCATGTGTAAATAATTATGGGTTTTGTGTCAGCTAACTTTTTTTAGATTATGGCAGGCATGCTTTCATTGTTGTGCTGTTTGACTGGTGATTAGTCAAGTTTTTTTTTTTTTTTTTTTTATGACTGTAGCATAATTGTATTTGCTGTAATGATACAGAACAAGGGATCAAGACAGAGAAAGGACAACTTCAGCCATCAGAAAAAAACATCTTCATGGCAACCCTTGGGACATATGGCAAATGTCTGTTTGATAAAAGGGCACCCAAACAAGTTGAGAGAACAAAAGCCTGAAATCAATTTGTAATGGGCATTGATGCAGCTGGTAGAAGTCACTACACATTAAGACAGTACAGGAAGTGACAAATAGGTTCATAGATCTTTACTAGGCTAACGACCACAAGGGCCTTTTTAAGCCTAGCTATGCATCCCAAATCTCTGACAAGTTGTGATACCCATGATATGAGTAAGCATGGGCCTGGGAGATGAACCATTTACAGGTTACCTGTTTGCATTAGAGACATAGGTGCCAAACCAGGGATGAATTTCCATTTTCCCATCCAGTTGTCCAGGTTGCACTTGAATTGCATTATGGAGGAACTCTGCTTTGCATGGATGGGGAGTCTGTTTCATAGATGGGGTAGTCACTGGGATACAAACCTATCTCTCCTGCAGGTCCTATTCATATCACAGCCAAGGTATAAGTCTTTAGAATGGATTATTCTGGTACCCTTTGTTTTGTGGATATGCTAGAGGTCCATCACAGGTGGGTCTGACAATGCCCTCTATGCCAGGCATAGATCTCCTCTCAAAAGCCTGTAGGAGACAGAATATAGGGATAGGGACTTGAGCCGGACTGCATAGGACATATAACTTATGCCCTGTATTCTGTTAGCGAGGAACCTCTGTGGACATTCCAGTTGTTGGATATGGCTGGTTAGGTGCATAGCAAAGGAGGCATTGTACTCAGTTATAGGTCGGATGAATGCCAAATACAGTGGAACGATGACTTCCTTGGACTTTGATGCTATACCTTTGTTTATAAGTTTTGCAACATAGGATGATTTGCTTACCACTGTAGACACATGATGATCAAAGGCTAGATTACTATCAATGTGTGTCCCTAAGTCCCTGACCACTGGGTTAGCTGTAAGGGGTGTGTTGTCAATATGACAGTTGCCAGGGATGGATGACACCCCAAAGGATACTATTATGCATTATTGGCATTTAGTTTTAGTCCATGGCTCTGACACCAGTTGTTTGTTTGTGTCAGCCCCTCCTGGAGAATATTTGTATCAGTGTGAGATTCAAAGATAGCTCCTAATTTGCAATCATCAGCAAATTTAGTCAGCCAGAGACCAATGACATTGGCCTTGACATCTGAGAAGTAAATGCCAAAGAGGAACGGTCCAATGACTGATCCCTGAGGGACTCCACTTGTGACTGGCCACTTTGTAGAGGTGGACTCCCCAATTCTACCTTCCTGGGTTCTGTCACTCAGCCAGTTGGCTATCCACTGGGTGACATATGGGTTTGTGCCTAACCTCTTGAGTTTATCAACAATGCCCAAGTGGAATATTGTGCAAATGCCTTGGCTAGGTCAAGGTAGGCACTGTGAATGATTTTGCCCTCATCCATTGCTTTGGTGACCTTCTCAAAGAAGCCCACCAGGTTGAGTAGGCATGATCTGCCCTTCACGAAACCAAACTGGGTTGGGTCCAGTGTCTGGAGGTTTACTATATCTCTATTGATCATCTCCATGATAATTCTTCCCATGGCTTTACATATAAGACTAGTGAGATTTATGAGTCTGTAGTTTCCAGGATCTGTAGATGGCCCACCTTTGTGTAGTGGGATGGCTGTTGCCTTTCTCCATTCATGAGGCAGAAATCCTGTTTGAAGGTTACAGTTAAATAGTAATTCCAGGGGCCCTGAGAGGTCATGTTTCATGCTTTTTAGAAGTCATCCTGGGATATTGTCTAGGCTCATTGATGCAGTGCTCTTGGTCTTAGAGACAGCATTAAGGACCTGTTCCTGAGTGATAGTAGGGGGAGTTATATTTGATGATATTTCCTGAGGGAAGGTTGAGGGGGGGAGAGGGGAGTAAAGTTGGAGTTGAATTTATCAGCCAGGAGGTTTTCTATATCATCTGGATCAGTATAGCTGACTCCATTTATGATGAAGTCTGTACACAATTGTGTATTGCCTTTGAGGTTGCAGACACGGCTAAAGGATGCTTTGTGTCTGCCCTTGGCCTGGGAGGCCAAATGTACCTCAAATTTGGCTTTTATAGACTTTATTTGTCCTTTGAGTTTTTTGTTTAGTTTGAGGAAAGTGCTTGTATCCTGCTAGGTGCTGCAACTCCTAATGTTTGTCATGATTTTCTTCCTCCTGTTATACATCCTATTGATTTTTTGATTCCACCAGTGTGACTTGTTTTTTGAGTTTGTTATAGGCTTGAATTATATGTTTTCTATTACTAGCTTTTTAAAAGTAAAACCCTTTGCTAGATAACAGTTTTGATTACTTTTTATTGTATAGTTTTATTGTATTATATAATTATTTATTAGTATTTTTGTATGAGGAGTTTAGGAAGATTGTGTGATTTTAAATTCACTGAGGCTTTTGACTGGATGATTGTACTTTCCATTTCCTGTGAATGTGGATATAAAATAGGAAAAACTATGTTATTTTGTGTCAGATAAAAAAACAGCTGGATAAGCACAACTGCTGAAACAATTTTAATAAAACACACCATAAATAAATAAAAGACAAACACTTTTGCATGTGCTTTCTCAGGTCTTATACAAATATATGTTCAAAGCTTACACTTAAATACAATACAAAACCAATTAGCAATGAAGGTAAATAAGAATAATTAATTGCTTAAAGGAGTATATACATTCATTATTTCTTCAACTTATGTGCTTTTAAAACAGGTTTTAAACTAACATTTCTATTGGTCCCTGGTTGTCTATGTGCTTGTAATCTTAAAATCCATCACAATTCCACTTGTTTTATTGTTATTTGTATCACCACCTCCGCAGTTAACATAAATTAATTGTAACACTTTAAAAGTAAAGGGGTGATCAGGACACATAATTATATGTTTGGCTAGAGCATTCTTATCATTTTGTTTATGTATCTCATAGAGATGTTTACTGATATGTTCTTTTAAGCTTAATCTTTTTTTTAGCTTTGAACCTATATTTGTATAAGACCTGAGGAAGTACATGCAAAAGCGCTTGTCTTTTCTTCATTTATGGTGTGTTTTATTAAAATTATTTCAGCGGTCGTGATCATCCAGCTGTTTTTTTATCTGATTAATACTTGGACTTCCAGTTTGGGTTCTTGGTACATGCTGGTGATTTTTTATTATACTGTTTTCTTCCTTTATTAATGTGTACACATGGCTGAAAGCTGTAATTTAAAGAAGGCTATGCTATCGAGTGAAGAAATGCTAAAGAAAAGATGTAACAAGGTGTTTCAGAGACAAGAGAACCCTTTCTTATCACGTACGTTTGACAACAGTATGTCTACTGCATCTACCGTTAATGTTGGTGAGTTTGAAGCATTTAATAAATCTTTGAAGGTGTTGGAGGATGATCTTTATAAGCTGAAATGCTTTGTTTGGCAACGCTTGCATCTGGAAGTGTGCCTTCATTTTTGTATCATCCCCAGGTGCATGAGAGTACTGTGCATGCCAACATGCGGCGAACCATATCCTGAATTGCTGCGACAATTGCAACAATTGAATCACAATTTTGGCTTTAAGTATGTCAACCTAATGTTGGATTATTTTAAACCTATTGAGGAAGAACTTTTCCTCAAGACTAAAAGTATGAACTCTGAACTGACCATCCACTATAAAGAAGCTTTATACCAGACTCAGATTGCCAATATGTGCTCTAATGTTTTACTCTCTGAAACAAAGTTACAACAGACCAAACAGAAAAAATTGCAACGTGATTATAATGATTTTCGCATGGGTAATGTTTTTGTGTGGCCTACGTTTGAAAATAAAATTAATTCGGAGAGCAATAGGAATGAAATAGATACCAATGACACTATAGAAACAATTGGTGTTGCCATGAACAACCCATCTTTAATGGTTTCTATTGGTAGCAATGTAATGCAAAGTGATAAAGTGACACCCACACCAGTTTTGTCAATGGATAGTGATTCTGTGACCATGACTCCTCCCCCCAACCCACAAGCTCTGACTTATGCTCAAGCCGGAGCCAAATCTAAGGAAATGAATCCTACTACTATGGAACATTTTTTACTGCTCCAATACAGCAGAAAGGACTCGGTTTCACTCGGTCGATGAGTTGAGAGAGACAGAAATGGAAGTTCTCGGGAGACTGAGGACATGTGAACAACAGGAGGATTTGGAGGTAAAAACACTTGTAGTGAATATCTGACTATGTGTTGAACTCTACAGAATGAAGGGTACTCGACAGAGGCCTAGCATTTGTTCCAGTGGCAGGAGCCAAGCTAAGTGAAATTAGTACTGATATTAGGATGTTTGCTCGTAATTTGTCCTGTAAATTAATGTTTCAGGATACAGGAATGCACAATTTGTCTCCAAGGTATAGTGGACCAAGTATGTTTGTACCCCCTATGCCTACACATATTGAATATTTTATTAAAATTTGTGAGGAAGAATTGTGTAAAACCCTCAATCGACCGGGGTCTAATCATGATTTTTGTAATTTGACACATGCTGAAAGGGAAGCACTTGAAGGTTTGCACCACAGTCCTGATATTGTATAAAGCCTGCTGATAAGGGAGGGGCTGTTGCTCTGTTAAATAGAAGAGATTATGTCAAAGCTATAAAATAACTTCTTAGTGATACTGAGACGTACTCTGAAGTTAATAGGACTATTATTGAGTTGATTAACAACAGGATTCATGATTACTTAGATGAATTACTTGCAGATAGATATATTAATGAAAGTTTTATAATTTTTTATATGTGACAAATCCAGTAATACCAATCATTAAAAGCTTGAGAAAAATACATAAGTTTGTGAGCACACCCCCTTTGAGACCTATTGTCTCAGGGGATGGTTGAGCGACTGAACCGCTCTCCATTTATGTTGAAGGCAAACTGAAGGGAGTAATACCTAATATTGTTAACAAATTGAAAGATACAACACATTTGTACATGATTTGAAGGAATTAATTAATGATATAGATACCTCTGGTTATTTGATGGTGACTATGGATGTCAGAAATTTATTTACCTGTATACCGAATTAATATGGTATAGGGGCTATCAGGGAGATTTTGCTTACCATTGACACATTCACTGGTCTTGATATTGACATGATATGTATGTTCTTAGATTTTATTCTGAATAATAATGTGGTCATGTTTGAACAGCAGTTATATTTGCAAAAATGGGGTGTCGCCATGAGCACCCCATGTGCGAAATCTTATGCAAATCTTGTTGTGCATTTTTTGGGAATTCAAACATTTGTTTCAACATCTAGATAGTCAGAAAGTTAAGTTATATAGATGTTTTGTGGATGACGCCTTTATGTTTTGGGATGGGGATGAAAATTCCCTAACTGAATGTATTACTATGATGGAATCTACTACGAGTTTTTTGAAGTTTACCATAAATAGTTCCTATCAACGCATTGATTTTCTAGATGTGTCTCTTTGTAGAGAAGAAGGAGATAATATATCTATTACCCTCTATAGGAAACCCTGTTGGCCTAATGGGTTATTATGTTATGATAGTATGCATCCTCAACACATTTTCCCCAATATTGTGAAAAGCCAACTGTTAAGGGTTAAGAGGGTATGTGAAGGTAGTAAAACATTTGAAACTGAGATAGAACAAATGGAAAAGCATTTTATGGATAGAGGATATAAGAAGCATATACTACAGGGAGCTCAACGGAATATCTTTTATAATACACAGGTTGGTGATATTATTAATGGTACTGATAATCTGTCCAATAAGAAACATTCTTGCCCCTTTGTAACTAATTTTACTAGTAGTAATAGTATTATAAGGAGAATTATTCAGAAACATTGGCCTTTGCTGACTACAGACAACAACACAGCTAGGATTGTGGGTGAAACACCACAGTTTGTTTATAGAAATAATGTAAATTTTAAGAAGTTGCTACGTCAAGACGATAAGAGAGTTAGTTTGGTGGTAGCCAATCCAGGTACACATCCATGCAGAAAATGTAATTTTTGTTGTGTAATAAGTAAACAACAGGAATTTTTATGTCCAAACACATCTTTTAATTTTATACCAAGGTTTTATAGTTTCATAGTTTCATAGTTTAGTACTAGGCTATCTGCCCTGGGGCATTTGTAAGCCTAGCCATAGTGATGTGGCTTTCGCCACCCCATGAAATGGTACAAAAAATGCACAGAATAGATTTAGAATACTGTGCCTCTGACTAGTAGTGACACAGTGAAGGTCCCCTTATATAACAGAATTAGTTTACTGTGCCCCTGTCTAGTAGTGACACAGATGTGACCCCTGGGGTAAACTTACGATCTCCCATCCACTCATCAAGATTTCTCTTGAAGAGAGTCAGTGAGGGGCTCTGCCTAACATGAACTGGGATCTTGTTCCAGAGCATGGGAAGCCTCTGGGTTATGAATCTATCCCTCCAGCATGTCCTATTCATACTTGTGCCGAGGGTTAAGTCTTTAGCTCTCGTGGTTCTGATCAATTTGGATTTTTTGAGGTGGAGCATGTCCATCAGTTCCTGATTGGACATGGCCTTGTACGTCAGGCAGAGATCACCTCTGAGCAGGCGGTATGCTACTGAATAGAAATGGAGTTTCTTTAGTCTGGCAGAATAAGACATATGTTGGAGACCCTTGATCCTCTTGGTGAGGTACTTTTGTGGTCTCTCCAGCTGTTGCAAATGCTGGGTGAGGTACATACCAAATGGGGCATTGTACTCAATCATGGGTCTGATGAGGGAGGAGTATAGGGGTACAATGACATCCTTGGATCTGGATGTGAATCCCTTCATGATAAGGTGTGCAAGGTAGAATGTTTTTCTAACCACTTTGGCAGCGTGGGAGTCAAATGAGAGGTTGCTGTTGACTTGGGTCCCTAGGTCTCTGATTACTTTTTCCATACTCAGTGGGTTGCTATCTATGTGATAATTTGTGTGTACTTTGTTTTTCCCAAAGGGGATGACTATACATTTTTTGGCATTTAGTTTAGGGCCATGACTCCGGCACCAGTTGTCCGTTTCTGTGAGGCCTTTTTGTAGGATGTATGTGTCCGCTGGTATATCGACTATGGCGCCTAGTTTGCAGTCATCTGCGAACTTTGTCAGCCACAAACCTCCCATGTTTGCTTTAACATCTGAGAAATAAATGCCGAACAAGAGGGGTCCCAGGACAGATCCTTGTGGGACACCACTTGTGACTGGCTTTGAGTCTGACATTGCTCCAGTGATTTTAACTTTATGGGTTCTGTCCTTTAGCCAGTTTGCAACCCTTCTAGTGACATACGGGTTTACATTTCAGCTGTTGAGCTTATCTATGATGCCTGAGTGGGGTATTGTGTCGAAGGCCTTAGCCAAGTCCAGGTAGGCTGTATGGACTGCTTTGCCCTCATCGATGGCTTTAGTGACTGTTTCAAAAAAGTCAACCAGGTTCAAAAGGCAGGATCTGCCCTTTACAAAGCCGAACTGGGTGGGGTCAAGTGTCTGTAGGTCCCCATTGTCTCTGTTTATGAGTTCCATAATGATTCTTTCCATAGCTTTGCAGACCAGGCTCTGTAGAGGTACCCCCTTTGTGGAGTGGGACCACTGTTGCTGTACGCCAGTGTTCAGGTACATATCCTGTAGTAAGACTAAGGTTAAATAGCATTTTTATGTGCGGGTTTAGCTCCTCTTTGGTTCACGTAGCACACAACCCAGGATACCGTCAGGTCCCATTGATGCTATGTTTTTAGCTTTGCTGAGGGAGGCTCTCACTTGGACTTCTGAGATGACAGGGAGATTACTTTCAGCTGGGATAAGTATTTCTTCTTTTGGGGGTGAGGGAGGGGAGAAATTTGCACTGAACCTGTCAGCCAGAATGTCGGCAATATCTGTGGGTTCAGTGTATTTTTTGTTGTTGTGAACTAACTCTGAGCATATCTGAGGGTTTCCGCCCAGGTTTCTAACATAGCTGAAGAAGGCTTTGTGGTTATCTTTAGTGTCCTTAGCGATTTTTCTGTCAAAGTTGGCCTTGGATGTTTTTATGAGAGAACGTAGTTTTCTGCTAGTGTTGATCAGAGATGTCTTCCCTTTATGGGATTTTGCTCTGTCATGCAGTAGCTTCCTTCTTTTGTTATACAATTTGTTAATGGCTGAGGTCCACCAGATAGGACGCTTGCCTTTGGTGGAGAGGGACTTGGATTTATTTGGGATTGCATGATCCATGCATTCTTGGAGATGTCCATAGAAAGCATTTGTGAAGGATTCGGCATTGTGGGATGTGGTATCCACTGGCCCAGTGGGCTTAAAGGATACCATCTCAGTCTTAAGAAGAGTGAAGTCTGCTTTTGAGAAGTTTTTCACTGTGATCTTTTGTGCTGGGGGTGGAGGTGGGATATGTATATCCATGGTGATTAGTTTGTGGTCAGATCTCACTAGTGAGGGGTATACCTCTGGTGTGGAGCATTTTGTACCCATGTTTGTGATGATCAGGTCTAATATATTATCTCCCCTAGTGGGAGAGGTGACTAGTTGTTCCAGTGCATTTGAATTTATGAATTCCAGGAACCTTTGGGCTAGGGTGTTAGGGCTAGAATAATGTACCCAATCTATGTTTGGGTAGTTGAAGTCTCCCAGTATGATGGTATTTTGTGATACATTCATATCCTCCAATGTCTTCAGGAAGGCCGAGTGGGGTTCCTGAGATTGGGAGGGTGGTCTGTAACATGCTACCAGTTGTATAGCAGTTTTGCCTATGGTTAGTGGCACCTGTATGGACTCCAATGCTTCATGTGTTGCTACTAACCTGGAGGTGTGGGTGTCCTTGATGAATATGGACACTCCCCTCCCTTTGTGGTTCGGCCCGGGTTTTGGGGCCGAAAAGCATGATACGAGGTATAAGCCTGGTAGTGCTGGGGTGCTCTCAGGAGCCTTGAACCAGGTTTCAGTTACTGCACAGACGTCGATGTTCTCCATACTGAGGAGTGCATCGAGAGCCTGCATCTTGAGATTTAGACTTCTGGCATTGAGCAGCATTACCCTTAGTTTTTTCCATTTTTGTTTTCTAAGGAGGTGGGTTTGTCTTTTGAGCCTTGCCTAAAAAAGGCACTAAGGGGGTGGCAAGAGCCTTAGCCAATATCCAGAAGCCCAGTGGTGACAGGTGCAAGCCATCCCTTGCAAAGCAGCGTGGCTTGTCCAACATGTCATCCCAGGCAGACAGACATTGGATCCCCTTAGAATGACACCAGTACTTGAGCCAATTATTAAAGCTGGTCATCTTGTCTTTGTATTGTGGCATCATTCTTGGTGAGGGCAAGATGCTGCTCAGGGTCAGGGTCATACCAGCCTGGGTTACATAATCAGAGAGCTCCTCTATGTCTCTTTTCATGTAGTCCAGGGAGGTACGTCTCAGGTCATTCACGCCAGCATGGACAATGACGGAGTCGTATTTGTATTTGCTTTGGAGTGACCTGAGTGTGTGTATTATGTGGCGAATCCTAGCTCCCGATAGGCAGCTCACAGTCACCCTCTCCTTGTTCAGCCTGGTAAGCGGGACATCAGTGTGTCTGACTATAGAGTCACCTATTACTAGTGTATCAAGCATGGTGTTTGGCCTTAAGGGCTGTGATTGATTGACACACTGATTTATTGAAGTATGTGTTGCATGTGTTTTGTTTTGAGGTGGTGGGTTTTTGGATGTCTGCTTTGGGAGCCTCTGTTGTTTTGGTAAGTTTTTTATTAGAGCTTCCGAGTATGTCTTTGTGTTTTTATGTGTTTGGTTTGCAGTTGTGGTAGGTCTATGTGGGACTGGGTTTGTTGTGTGTGTGGTTACCATCTCCTCCTGTCTGGTCATGCCTGCTCTGAGTTGAGAGAGTTCAGCCTCCAGTTTGGCTATATAGTTGCATCTCTCACGTGTATTTGTGTTTGTTGGGAGGAGGAGAGGGTTGTCTGTGTACCTGAGACAATTGTAGCATTGTCTCAAGATACCCAGATTTACCAGCTGAACTGGAGTGGACGCCAGAAATCTACCACTCAACATGCTAGAACAGTATAAGGGAGTGCTGTGCCTTTAAGGGAAGTGGATATTCACAGGGGTGGTAGGTGGATGTAGTGCTTACTTAGTACAAGAGTGCTTACTTAGTAGAGAAGTTTTGAAAACAAGTGCTAGGCTTATAATATAGTGAGTAATCTGATTATACTAAGAGTAGAGCTTCCTTAAGGGAAAATTTGAAGAGCAGACTTGGTGGAGCCAGAAGAAGTTTAACCTTGTTTAACCGGTGCTGCGCTATGCGCACAACCGCGCAAAGCCGTGCAAATGCGGATTTTAAACAGGGAACTTCAAAAGAGCTAGAAATGGTCCAAAACAACCAATTACTACAGCTCTTGTGCTGTGGTCACTTCCTACAGGGACAGGTAGGCTGCTCAAGGCTCCCCACTCCCATGCAGACTGTAACAGCACAAACCTGATGTATTTAGCTGGTGAGCAAAGAAACTTCCTTCTATCCAAGTAAGGTAATGGACAACACAGGAACTACAGCCCAGAATACAGCAATGCCTGTAAACTGGTCTAAACTAGTCGAGGAGAGGCGGGAAAACAAGGGTTATTTTTTTGTTTTTTTTTTGTTTTTAGATAGAAACACGCAGAAAATGCAGAGACAGTAATAAATCAGTTACACAGGCTAGCACACTTTAGTGGGCAGCCTCAACAGTTAAATTAAACAAACAAACAAACTTTCGATCAAATTCGACTAAAATGTAACTTTAAGTGCAGATATTAAAATAATGCAGCAAACAGCTAAAAACAGTTTAAGCTTGTTTAGGGTAAGCTAGAGAAGCTATTCCAAGTAAAAAAACAGCAAAGATACTTAAATCCAGAAAGTAATCGCTTTTTTTCTGAGTTGTCTGTAGCTAGGACCACTCTGCAGGACCACGAGGAGCTTGTCTGAGTAGTATAGCCAGAAAAAAATGCCCAGAGGCAGATTTTAAACAGGGAACTTCAAAAGAGCTAGAAATGGTCCAAAACAACCAATTACTACAGCTCTTGTGCTGAGGTCACTTCCTACAGGGACAGGTAGGCTGCTCAAGGCTCCCCACTCCCATGCAGACTGTAACAGCACAAACCTGATGTATTTAGCTATATGCTCCTTATGGCCTTCTTATTATGTGGGCAAAACCACTCAGAAATTAAAAGAACATATCAGTAAACATCTCTATGAGATATGTAGACAAAATGATAAGAATGTTCTAGCCAAGCATATAACTATGTGCCCTGGTCACCATTTTACTTTTAAAGTGTTACAATTAGTTTATGTTAACTGTACAGGTGGTGATTCAAATAACAACTTAGAACAAGTAGAATTGCGATGGATTTTAAGATTACAAGCACATAGACAACCAGGGATCAATAGCAGTGTTAGTTTAAAACCTGTTTTAAAAGCACATAGGTTGAAGAAATAATGAATGTATATACTCCTTTAAGCAATTAATTATTCTTAATTACCTTCATTGCTAATTGGTTTTGTATTGTATTTAAGTGTAAGCTTTGAACATATATTTGTGTAAGACCTGAGGAGGCGCATACAAAAGCGCTTGTCTTTTATTCATTTATGGTGTGTTTTATTAAAATTGTTTTAGCAGTCGTGGTTATCCAGCTGTTCTTTTATCTTGGACTTCCAGTTTGGGTTCTTGGTACATGCTGGTGATTTTTTATTCTATATGTTATTTTATGTCTGATGAAGTTTGGTCAATGAACTAAATGACAACGCTTACAATAAACTCTGTTTATTTATCCTGTGTTTCTGATTTTTGCCTGTCCCTGCTGCCATTTTGCCTTTTGAGATTTAAATAGTCCATATACAAAATGACAGCATTCAATTACATACAATTTATAGAAATGATCATTTGACATGCAATTATACAGAACTAATTATTTGACATGCAGTCATACAAAATTAGACACATAAAAAACAATCATGTCCATGTTGCTGTGTATCTTCCACTAGGTCTAGAAATACAACCTGATCATGTAACATAAAATTCAGAACTGGATCTAGCATTGGGGACTCTCTTCAAGGAATGTTCATCTTTGGGGACATCTGGGATTTCATCAGCAACGGGAATGGATATTGAGACATGTTCTTCGGTATGAGTATTGTCAGAGTAGCTCTGAGATCTAGAGTCTGTATCACAGATACAATGCTGTGATATTGCTTCTGATACAGGAACATGTCTGTGGTTTCTCCTGTATTCTATACCCTCAGATTCCACTAAGTAGGATCTCGGCTCGACACATATAACTCTCACTTGACAAATTTGATCAAAGCCTTTTGCCATTTGCATCCTCACTGTCTCTCCTTTTTTTAACAGACTCAAGAAATCTGCTAATTTTATCATAGCTGGACTTCTGAGAAGAACACTTCTTAAAAAGTTGGGCTTTGATTGCTCTGTTGTTTTTAGCATTAGATACCAACAAACCAAAACCGATAGGCAAGGTTGTTCTCATTTGCCTATATAGAAGTCTGAGCAGGCAAGCCAAGTAGGTTGTCACAGAGTATATTTCTGAGATTAAGTGAACTCAAGAAGATATCAGTATTGTCACACTTTGACCTCTCTAGTAATTGCTTTTCACTATGCATGTTCAGCAAGGCAGTTTGACTATTGGTAGTCAGGATTACTAGTAACATGAATAAAGTCCCACTCATTTGCAAATCTCTGAAATAATTGACTGGTAAACTGAGAACCATTGTCAGAAATAACTTTGTGGACTACCATGGACTGAGAAATGATCTTTCATCTTAGTAATAACAGCAGTGGATGTTAGGTTAGGTAGCAAATCGATCTCAAACCAGTTTGAATAAGCGTCTACCAACACTAAGTAATGCTGGTTGTTCCACCCAAATATGTAAGTTGCTACTGTTGACCAAGGTAGTTCAGGAATTTGAATTAGCTGAAGTGGCTCTTTTTACAAATGCAGCTTAGTACTGTTCCACAGTGAACAAGAAAAAAGCACTTTATCAATGTCTTTTGATAGAGAAGGCCATAATACTAGTACTCTCACCCTTCTTTTAGTAGAATTGGAACCTGGGTGGCCACAATGCAAAATCTGAATGTATTCACGCTGTAAGGAAGTAGGGATAATAACCTCTGGACATTTAAAAATTATACCATCTTCCATCAGCATCTCATCTCTGTATGGAAAGTAATGTACTTCTAGTGGTACTCAGAATTGCTCTGATGGCCATCCTACAATGATGAAGTGGTTGAGCTTCTGCAAAATTGGCTCAGTCTTTGTATGATCTCTCAGCTCATCAAGTCTTGTGGTAGAAGAATTACACTCTTCCATGACATCAAAGTCAAAATTCTCTGCATCAAGCTATTCTGTGGTATTTCTGGGTGATCTGGATAAGGTATCAGCCAGATAAAGAAGTTTGCCTTTTGTACAGACCATTTTGAAATTATACTTTTGCAATTTTAGCATTATTCTTTGTAGTCTTGCTGGAGCTGAATGCATAGGAGTCTTTAAAATAGTGACTACAGGTTGATGGTCAGTTTCTATCTGGATATCTCGGCCATAAATGTAATCATGGAACTTCGAACATGCAAACACAATTGCCAAAAGTTCCTTCAGTTTGGGTAAGAGTTCTAGATACATAGGTAACAGGTCTGCCCTCTTGAAGAATAATTGCACTAAGACCGAACTTTGAAGCATCACAGGAAAGAACTACTAGTTTGTGGACATCATAGTATCTTAATGTAGGTGGGCTAGCAATTTGCTGTTTGAGGTTATCAAATGCTCTCTGGTGTTGTTCTAATCTTGACCAGGCAACATTTTTGCATGCCAGCTCTCTCAAAAGCACTGATACTTTACTAAAGTCAGTGATAAATTTGCCCAAATTGTTAATGATACCAAGAAAACACTGTAGAGTTTGGGCATTGTCTGGAACTGGCATCTCTAGAATAGTTGCTTGTTTAGAAGGATCTGGTCATAAGCCTGTACTGGTAAATAAATGACCTACATAAGTAACTTCTGGTAGTCTGAATTTGCACTTCAGAGGATTTAGCTTAAAATTCACTTAACGAGCTCTGTCCAGAACTTTTCTGAAGTTTCTGTCATGCTCTGCTTCACCATTGCCTCCATACAGTAAATCATCAACTATTATTGCATGCATGTAGTCTGAAAAAATTTGCTCCATTGCACTCTGAAAGACTTCACTGGCAGAATTTATCCCAAAAGGCATCCTGAGGAATATGTATGTATCAAATGAAGTACTGAATGTAGTCATTAGTGAAGATTTGTGTTCAAGCATCACTTGTCAAAATTAACTCTTTGCATCTAAAGCAGAAAAAACAGTGGCATTTGGCATGAGAGTTGCAATCTCCTCGACTGTACACAGGGGATGATGAGGTCTTTTTGTTTTTTTAATGCCTTGTTCAAGTCTCTTAAGTCAATGCATATTCTGATTTCATCTTAATTTTTCTTATGAGCAGCTACCATGGAAGACACCCACTCAAATGGCTCTGTGACTGGACAAATCACACATTGCTGCACCATGTGGTCTAATTGGACCTTGATTTTGCCCTGTATAGCTATTGGAACTCTTCTTGCTGGTCTGACCACTAGACTGACATCTGGTTCTACTTTCATGAGTACACAACTGGAAGTTTGCTTAGCTTGTTGTCGAAAACATCAGTGAGAAAATAGTATCACTGAAGATGGAATTGGACATGTTCTTACATGATGGACATCTTTAGTAAAAGAAACCAGTTTCATTCTTAAACTGTCTCTGAGACCTAATAATGACAGCACAGGTCTTCTGATTACATAAAATTGCAAGCTATAACTGCTCCCAGCCGAATAGCATGAAAGCACTACTGAGGCTTCGGTTTGAATCTCTTCACCTGCATAAGCAACAAACTTCGCACAATTGGCCAAATTAAGTTGCTCACCAGCTCTCACTTTAGCAAATGCTTCTGCTGACATTACATTACAGTTTGAACCAGTGTCTACTTTGAGCTTTGTGGTCTTACCATTGATCAGGACAGTACAAAATATTTCTTTCTTTGACAACAAATCTACTGCATTAACCTTTTCACTGACCACTGATACACCATCTACATAGAAAGTAGGGTGGCAGCTCTCTACATGATCAACTTGCTTTTTTAAGTGACCTTTCTTAATTACTGAATGAGGCTTGCTTGATTTATAAAACCTTTGAAAATGGTTCCATATTTTACACTTGTGGCACTGCTGACCAAATGCTAAGCACTTCACTCTTTTAGACTCATGACTGGGTCCACAATTATGACCGTTAACAATGGGACTTGACTTTTTTTTTTTGACTGAGTTATTCTTGGAACTTGCTAGAAAGCTACAGGTTCTCCTTGTCATCCCACAAGGGTTATAGCTGCCATGTGCTTAGACCTGTTTTTGCTTGCCACGTGTTTCATGCTGTCTACACTTGCTCTAGAGGCTTTTGAAACCATGCTCTTATCACTTGCAAGCATATTTGTGTTTATTTCTGTGGGCTCATGGATTTGACAAATCTCTGTGGCTTTGCATAACATTAAATCACTGTCATGAAGCAAAATCTTTCTCACCACACACAAGCCTGTCCTTTATTAACTCATCTTTCAAGTCACCAAATATGCATATTTTAACCTTATTTCTCTAGTCTGTGATATAAGCTACAAAGGTTTCACCTGGAATCTGGTCTCTTGCATAAAATAAGTGCCTCTCTAATGTACCATTTTTCTGGGGGTTGCACATTTCTCTAAATTTGTGTTTTAAGCACTCAGGGTCCTTCCTTGATTCAGCAGGTACCACAATATGGCAGTTTTCCCACCTCTCCTGCATATACTTTTGGTGCATACACAAATGAATGCTGTCTTTCAATAGCTTCTGACCCATCTAAGTTAAGCAAAATGAATGCCCTTGTATGTGCATCTATGTCAGATAAAGCTGCTTGTATGAAAATATTGTATTCCTGCCTGAATAGTCTCCAATTTTCTGCTATATCATGATCAAACACAAGTGGGTCTGTGAAATGCCTCTGCCAAATCAATACACCATAATGAAAGTGCTTGAAATCATGCATGAACATGCACACATAAATATGCCAGAATTTTATGCCAGAACTTGTAATTATGCCCAGTAGTACAACAAATTATTTGCAATAACTGTACTTTGCCAAATAAGTCTCAGTAGCATAAGAACACTTTGAAATCACCCTATCTACCACAAGAGGAGTGGTTTCTGGCCCAGAAATTATAGTTTATTGGCCGTTTGGGCAGTTTTTCCAATCTCTTTCTACTTTCTAGTTTAAAAGCCCACATTTGCACTTGTTTCCCACCTTTCCTGTAACTAGTCTAGAATGGATACAGATTTGCTGTATCCAGGACTGATTATAAGCTTCTGAGCCCCCCAAAACTTTCTGTGTTGGAGCGAAGCCTTCTGGCTTATCAGTGGGAGTGGTAAGCACTAGGTAGCCTATCTACAATAAGAGGAGTGGTTTTTGGCCCAGAAATTGTAGTTTACTGGCTGTTTGGGTAGTTTTTTCCATCTCTTTCAACTTTTTGGTTTAAAAGCCCACATCTGTGCTTGTTTCCCGCCTTTCCTGTAACTAGTCTAGTCCAGATACAGATTTGCTGTATCCAGGACTGTTTGTAAGCTTCTGAGCCCCCCAAGCCTTTCTCTGCTGGAGGGAAGCCTTCTAGCTTTTCAGTGGGAGTGGTAAGCACTAGGTAACGTATCTACCACAAGAGGAGTGGTTTCTGGCCCAGAAAATGTAGTTTATTGTCCGTTTGGGCAGTTTTTCCATCTCTTTCAATTTTCTGGTTTAAAAGCCCATGTTTGCACTTTTTCTGCCTTTCCTGTAACTAGTGTAGTCCAGATACAGATTTGCTGTATCCAAGACTCTTCGTAAGTTTCTGAGTGGTGCCAAAGTCTGCTAGTTCTCTCCTCTCCTGCACTTTTACTAGCTTATTAGTTTATCACTTTACCTGACTTCTTGAGGCAATTATTGTAGCACACAATAGTGCTACCAGCAATAAACGTTCTGCAAGGAAACAGCTCCAGTACTTATTATTAATTCCCACACCTCCAGGGATGTCTAAAGGTCAGTTCCCTGTGCTTTCTTCTATTAACCTGGTGAACTTGGGCATCCTGAGGCAATGTAGCAACTGCCTCATGTACACTGACAACCCTCTCCTCTTATCTCCCAACACTCAGACTTTTGAGAGATGCACTTATATATCCAAATTGGAAGCAATGCACTCTCCAGCCAAGACTGGAATATCTAGTCAAGAGGAGAAGGTCAACACTTGCACCACTCCACATGGAACACATAGCCCTCCAGAACACACACCAGCACTGCCTTCACATAAAAACACAAACCACACAGCCACCTTCATGGAAGCTGTCAATAGAAATCTACCCAAACAGCAGAGACCTCCAAGGGAGAAATGCACTCGACCACCACAACACAACACTAATCACGAGACACATAACTCTCCTAAAGAGTGTGCCACTCAACCAAAGCCCCTAAGGCAAAACAGCATGCCCAACACACTAGTCATAGATGACTTAATAGTGAGGCACACTGATGTCGCACTCACTAAGTTGAATAAGGAGAAAGTAACAGTCAGCTGCCTATTAGGTGCCAGGATCCACCACATAACTCACGCACTCAGGTCCCTCAACAACAGGTACAGATATGGCTCTGTCATTGTACATGTGGGTGTGAATGACCTGAGATGTACCTCCCTGGACTACATGAAAAGAGACATGGAGGAGCTCTCAGATTATGTAGCCCAAGTGGGTATGACCCTAGCCCTGAGCAGCATCCTACCATCACCCAGAATTATACCACACTACAAGCAGAACATGATTGATTTCAACAATTGGCTAAGTTTCTGGTGTCATTCTAAGGGGGATCCAGTATCTGACTGCCTGGGATGATATGATTGACAGACCTCAATGCTTTGCCGAGATGGCCTGCATCTGTCACCTCTGTGCTTTCATATACTGGCCAAGGCTTTTGCCACCCCAAAGTGCCTTTTTTTGGCAGTGTTCCAAAGACCAAATTACCAGCATAACAGCTACAAACAAATGCAATCTGAGGGTCATGCTGCTCAACGACATCTAATTCTCAAAATGCACTCACTCAAAGCACTCCTTAAAATGGAGAACATCGAAATTTGTGCTGTGACAGAAACCTGGTTCAAGGCAGCAGAAAGCACCCCTGCACTACCAGGCTATAAATCATTTAACACCTTTTGGCCACAGAACTTGGACTGAAGCTTTAAAGGTGGTGCTGTTTCCATATTCATAAAGGATGGGTGCACCTCCAGACTGGTAGCCCAAACATAATGCATCAGAGATACTTCAGGTGCAGCTAACATTGGGTAAGACAGCAATTCAGGTCATAGTCTTCTACATATAAGACTCACACTTCACATTCCTAAGCACTTTGGAGAATATTAGGGTCCGACCTAACACTATCATACTGGGCGACTTCATCTACCCCACCATTAACTGGGAAAACTAGTCATGTACCAATACACTTGCCCAACATTTCCTGGAATTCATTTATTCCAGTGCCCAGGACCAGCTCGTTCTTATCCGCACTAGAGGTAGCAATATCCCTGACCAGATCATTACTAACATGAGAGACCTTTGATCTAAACCAATAGTCAACTCCTCCCTGGTTAGATCCGATCACAAACTAATCACCTTGGAAATCCACATCCCTCCCACCCCACTCCACCCTACAAAGGTAACCACCATGAAAAACTTCTCCAAAGCTAACTCTGGGATCCTAAAAACAGAGGTGTCCCACTTCACGGCACCCATGCAAATGGATAATAGTTGCATGACCGCCGAATCATACAACAATGCACTGTACAAACTCATACACAAATGCATGGATCTTGCCATACCAAATAGAACTAAAATGCTCTCCTCCAAAAAAAAGGAAGCCAATCTGGTGGTCCCCTATGATAAACAAACTCTACAACATAAGGAGGAAACTGATGTGGAATAAGGTGAAGTCCCAAGACTGGAAAAACTCCCTTATCACCCTCAACAAAAAGTTGAGATCAATCATCAAATCCTCTAAAGCTAGCTATGAAAACAGAATTGCAGCAGAGAGTAATGGCAACCACAAGGCTTCCTACAGTTATGTAAAGGATCTCCATGGCAATACTTAGATTTGCTCTGAGCTACTACACAATGGTACCTCCTATACTGAGCCAACAGATTTTGCCAATATACTCGCTGACAGATTCAGTGTCAACTTTACCCCTCCCCCCCAAAAGGACCAATCACAATACCAATAGATTGCCAGGCAGCCAGTATTACTGCTGTACAGGTTAAAACAGCACTGCCCAAGGCCAACAATACAGCTTCTATGGGACCTGACAATATCACTGGCTGTGTTCTACATGAACTACAGGGTGAACTGGCAACTAACCTGTGTACCCTGTTCAATCACAGCCTCACCTCAGGCTTTGTCCCTACTGAATAGCCCAGTTCTACAGTCATCCCTCTCAACAAAGGAGGAGTGACTACAGAAGCTGGGAACTATCGCCCCATTAGCCTGATGAGTCTGATATGCAAAGCTATGGAAAGCATCATCATGGACCTAATAAACAGGGATATAGGGAATCTCCAAACTCTGGATCCCACACAGTTTGGTTTTGTGAAGGGTAGATCATGCCTGCTCAACCTGGTCGACTTCTTTGAGTCACTCACCAGAGCTGTGGATGAAGGGAAGGTGGTTCATACAGCTGACCTTGATCTGGCCAAGGCCTTTGATACAATTCCCCACTCAGAAATCATAGAAAAACTCACTAAGCTAGGCACCAACCCATATATCACGAGGGGGGAGGGGTGGTTACAAACTGGCTCACAGATAGAACCCACAGCGTGAAAGTAGCTGACTCCAAGTCAGATGGCCGACCAGTCACAAGTCCCACAGGGTTCAGTTCTGGGTTCTCTCCTGTTTGGTATCCACTTCTCTGCAGTACAAGCCAACACGAAGGGACTATGGCTGACAAAGTTCACAGATGATTGCAAGTTGGCAGCTATTATTAAGTCCTCAAGTGATGCTGCCATCCTACAGAAAGGCCTCACTGAGACCAACTACTGGCGTCAGAACCATGGCCTTAAGCTCTATGCCAAAATTGTGTTGTCATCCCCTTTGAGAAAACCCTAGTTCCCATGAATTACCACATTGATGGTAGTCCACTGAACACAGAAAGCATTATAAAAATCTGGGAACACAGGTTAACAGCAACCTCTCTTTTGACCACCACATTGCCACTGTGGTCAGAAAGTCCTTCTATGTGGCACATCTCATTACTAAGGGTTTTGCATTCAGGAAGAAAAAGGTCATTGTCTCCCTCTACTCTTCCCTCATTAGGCCAATCATCGAGTATAATGCTGCATTTGACATGTACCTCATTAGACACCTGCAACAACTGGAGAGGTCACAAAAGTATCTCACAAAGAGGACACTAGGCCTTAAACACTTGTCCTATATGGACAGACTCAAAAAACTCCAACTATTCTGTGTCTCATATCGCCTACTTAGAGGTGATCTCTGCTTAACTTACAGACCCATGTCTGATCCAGCTCCGTTAGAAATACTACACCTAAAGAAATCCTAGTCCTTCCTCACCACACATTCCAGAGACCTCAACCTCATTACCACAATCAACAGAACATGCTGGAGGCACAGGTTCATAACCCAGAGACTGCCCATTCTATGGAATAGACTTGCCATACATGTCAAAAAGAGCACCTCACTGACCCTCGTCAAGAGAAATCTTGATGAGTGGATGGGAAATAAAAAATTTACCCTGGGGATCACTCCAGTGGCTCTACTTGACAGAGGCACTGGGAACTAAGGTTGGGTGGCACGATGCCAGTGTAATCCTATGGGCTAGGCTTGTAAAGCCTTCAGGGCCATTAGCCTAGTACACACCTATGAACCCATGAACCTATGAACTTATCAGTGTAAGAAATACTTGGAAATGACTGTACTTTGCAAATAAACTGTACACAGCACAAGAACCTTCAAAATAGCTGTACTTTGCGAAATAACTCTGTACAGTGTAAGAAACACTTTGAAATGGCAGCAATCTGAGAATAAATGTAAACAGCACAAGAAACCTTTCAAAATGGCTGTACTTTGACTCCACTTTGCAATATAACTGTTCTTTGCACCCAGCAAACTCTTTGAAATAAATGCACCATAATAAAGCACAGACTCTGCAAACACTTTGCACACTCTGAGATCCTTAACACAACTCTAGTTATGCTTTGATTGGCTTTGAAAAATGTGAAATAGTAGTTTGTGCCTAAACATGGTCTTTTACTAAAAAACATGCAGTTGCCTTGCTCTTTAAGCTTAATTTGTCATTTTTATTGCACTTGTTATGCCCTTTTAATCTCTTATAATGTTTATTATACATTTCTTGTGCCCGTTTTACTTCAAACATGCTCGTTATGCAAACCAAAGGTAATTCTGAGCTCCATATGAATATCTCTGCTAGTTTTATCAAATATCATAGTCCCAAATATTTTGTTTAATTAATAAAACTTTTTGTGCCTTTTGTTTGGCTAATAATACATTTTGTGCTACTCATTTGATTAGTAATGAGTTTTGCGCCTTACAAATTCTCCATTTCATTTTTTTACCAAATAAATCATTTGTGTAATTTTCATTACCTTAAGTTCATTTCCAGCCCTTTTTTGTTTGTCTGAGCTCCGTTTCACTCAACCAGCTTAATCTGCCTTTACCTTCAACTCTGCACCTCATGACTTTTAGAAATTGCATTTTTAATCCCGGTTCTGACACCATGTCAATTGTTTGGTCAGGATAAAACAGACGAGCATTCTTGGGTTGAGTTCAAGCAGCTTTATCACACACAAACACATCAGGAATGAGACTTTGTAACTTACACAGACTGACCACCACACTCTGGCTGTTCTCTCAAAATTGCACTGCTGCTTGCACATGTTCACTATTTATATGGCCGTGCTTACATCTAGAAAATGCTTCTTAAAGGTATATACACATGCTCTGATCTACACTTGGATTATGACAGCATACCACAGATGACTTCATGCTGTAATGGCTTTCAATCACACATTGTAAGAGACATTGACAACATGTTCGATAAAGGCATTAGGTAGGCAGCTATATTCATTATACATTTATCAATTGTCAACTCTTTTTCATTTTCATGATATTCATCAGCCTGATACATATCGAAGAGTAACTGTATCACAGTTTATTACCTTAAGTCAGTTTTATCATAGTGCAATGGACGTATTGGTATTTGCACTAAGCTAATTATGCAGATGCAGTATAAACCAAAAACTCAACACATTTTGCAATAAAACTTGAAATGCAGCAAGCACCAGATAGTACACTTGCTTGTTGCCATACCTTGTGCAAATGCTGAGGAATACAAATGATAAAACAGAAGGGGCTAGACAGGTACATAGGCATTACATACACATGAAAGAGACTTATAAAGAAAGGCAGCAGGAGTTTAATCTACTGCTGAATTAAAACCCTTGACAAAATTGACTTAGTGAACATACTAGCTGATAGGTTCAGTGCAAACTTCACCCCCTTATCTCCCCTCAAAGGCTAAGTCAACATCCCCCATGCTTTTCTCACACCTCACATCTCTGGAGATCAAGTGTTAAAGGCCCTATCCAAAGCAAAGAACACAGCCTCCATGGGATCTGATAATATCCCAGGCTGTATTCTGTACCATCTCCAGCAAGAACTAGCATCACCACTGAGCACCCTATTCAACCACAGATTAATTACAGGCTTCAGCCCAGCAGAGTGGAGAACCACCATTTGTCATCCTCTTGCACAAAGTTGATGCCACTACTGACATAGGAAACTATTGCCCCATTAGCTTGACAAGTCTGATCTGTAGAGCCATGGAGCATATTAATATGGATCTCATAAAGAAGTACATAGGCAATCTCCAACACTCGGCCCCACCCAATTCAGATTCATCAGGGGAAGATCTTACCTTCTTTGCGACGGTCACCAAGGCCCTGGATTAGGGAAAGTCAGTACATACAGCTTACCTTGACCTGGCCAAGGCCTTTGACACAATCCTGCACTCTGGCATCATTGAAAAATTAACACAAACTTGCTGTTAATCCCTATCTCATCAGATGGGTGGCCAACTGTCTCACATATAGGACCTACAAGGTCAAAATAGGCAGCATCACCTCTGACAGCATACCTGCCATTAATGGTGTTCCTCAGGGATCTGTCCTGGGACCCCCCTACTGTTTGGCATCTACTTCTCAGAGGACCAGGCAAAGACCAAGGGCATGTGGCTGACCAAGTTTGCAGATGACTGTAAGGTGGGTGCTGTCATTGACTCCCCAAATGACATTAACATACTGCAAGAGGGTAATCACAGCTACAAATAACTGGTGCCAAAGTCATGGCCTTAAGTTAAATGCAAAAAAAAATGTATTATCATACCATTTGGCAAAAACATGGCCTCTACTGATTACCACAGCAACGGCAACCCCCTAAGCACACAACCCGTAGTGAGAGACCTGGGTACTCAGGTTGACAACAATCTCACATTCAACCATCATGTGGCAGCAGTGGTTAGTAAAGCCTTTTTCTTGGTTCATCTCATAAGTAAAGGGAATGCATCCAGAAAAAGGGAGGTTATTACCTCTTTGTACTTCTCTTTCATTAGACCTATAATTAAGTATAATGTCCCATTTGGTATGTACCTCTCCAAACACCTGCACCAACTGGAAAGGCCACAGAAACACCTCACAAAGAGAATCCATGGCCTCCAACACCTGTCTTATGTCGACAGGCTCAAATCACTATCACTTTACTCAGTATCATACAATTTGCTCAGAGGTGATCTGTGTCTTGCCTACAAAAACAGCTCTTGTACTCACTTTCCCCACTTATCTAGAGGAAACTAGTTTTTTATTCAGGCATGTCCAAGGGCCAGCTCCCAGTGTTCTCTTCTGTCTATCTGATGAATCTGGGCATCTTGAGGCAATGTAGAAATTGCCTCATGTACACAGACAACCCTCTCCTGCTACCACCAACAGTACAACCTATGAGAGATGCACTTATCTAGTCAAACTGGAGGTAAAGCTCTCTCCAACCAAGACTGAACTTGACAGTCATGAGGTGAAGGTAAACATTTGCACCACACCACACTCATCACATAGTCTCACTAAATCTACACCATTAAAATCCACACATAGCAACACAAAAACATTTAGGGAGGCTCTCGGTAATAATCTGTCTAAGCAACAGAGACCTCTAAAGCAGAAACGTAAGCAACCTCCATCCCCCAACATAACCCAAATGACACATAGCCCACAGACTCAGTGTGCCACTCAACCACAGCCAATAAGGCAAAACAACATACCTAACACACTAGTCATAGGTGACTCTATTATTCAGGCACACTGATGCCCCACTCACCAGGCTAAACAAGGAGAAGGTTACTGACAGCTGCCTGTCAGTTGTCAGGATCCGCCACATAACCCACACACTCAGGTCACTCCACAACAAGTACAAATATGACTCTGTCATTGTCCATGTTGGTGTGAATGACCTAAGATGTACCTCCCTGGACTACATGAAAAGAGACATGGAAGAGCTCTGCGATCTTGTAGCCCAGGCAGGTATGACCCCAGCCCTGAGTAGCATGTTGCCATCACCCAAAATGATACCGCAGTACAAGGACAAAATGATTGACTTCAACAATTGGTTTAGCTTCTGGTGTCTTTCTAAGGGGAGCCAGTATCTGTCTGCTCGGATGACATGGTCGACAGACCATGATGCTTTGCCACAGATGGCCTGCACCTGTTGACCCTGGGATTCTGGATACTGGCTAAGGCTCTTGCTGCCCCTATAGTGCCTTTTTTAGGCAAAGTTCAAAAAACAAATTCACCACCGTAACAGGAATAGGCAAGCAAAAACTGAGGGTAATGCTACTCAATGCTAAAAGTCTAAATCTCAAAATGCACTCACTCGAGGCACTCCTTAAAATGGAGAACATCGATATCTGTGCAGTGACTGAGACCTGGCTCAAGGCTCCAGAGAGCACCCCTGCACTACCAGGCTAAAACTCATACCACACTTTTTCGGCAATGTAACCTGGACCGAAACACCAAAGGCGGAGGTGTGTCCATATTCATTAAGGATATCCACACCTCCAGGCTAGTTGCTCAGCATAATGCATCTGAGGTTATCCAAGTGCAACTAACTCTAGGCAAAACTGCAATCCAAATTGTAGCTTACTACAGATCCCCCACCATGCCCCAGGATTCCCACTCCTCTTTTCTTGATGTACTGGAAAATATTAGGGTTCAACCAAACACCCTAATAATGGGCGACTTCAACTACCCCACCATTAACTGGGAAAACTACTCTTGTACCAACTCCTTAGCTCAATGCTTTCTGGAATTCATAAAATCCAATGCCCTGGATCAAATTATCCCCACCCCCACCAGGGGCAACAATATCCTAGACCTAGTCATTACCAACATAAGTGACCGGTGTTCCACACCTGAAGTCAACTCCTCGTTGGTCTGATCCGACCAAAAGCTAATCACTCTTGACATCCACATCCCGCCCCCACCCCCCATTAAGGAAACCATGGTAAAAATGTCTCCAAAGCCAATTTCATGCTTCTTAAGACAGAAGTGGTGAACTTCATGACACCCATGCAGATGGACAATACAGTTACAACTGCTGAATCCTACACAAATGCACTCTATAAGCACTTACACAAGTGCATGGAATGTGCTACCCCAAACAGAACCAAGATGTTATCCTCCAAAAAAGGAAGCCTATCTGGTGGTCCCCTGCCATAAACAAACTGTACAACAGAAGGAAGAAACTGTTGCAAAAGAGAGTAAAATCCTATGAGTGGAGGAGCTCTCTGGTCAGCCTCTGTAAGAAGCTGAGATCCCTTATAAGATTCTCAAAAGCTAGCTATGAAAACAAAATCACCACTAATTCTAAAGACAACCACAAAGCATTCTATAGCTATATCAAGAATCTCGATGGCAACACCCAGATCTGCTCTGAGTTACAGCACAATGGCACGAAAATTACAGAACCAACTGATATTGCCAACATCCTGACAGATAGGTTCAGTGCTAACTTTACCACCCCCACCCCCTAAAGGGCCCATATCTATACAGGAAAAATTCAGAGTCCCTGTAATCACAACTACGCAGGTAAAAGCTGCACTCTCTAAAGCCAAAAACACAGCATCCATGAGACTGGACAACATCCCAGGCTGTGTTTTACACGAACTTCAGAACAAACTGGCTCCCCAATTGCCCCACATCAGGCTTTGTGCCCACTGAATGGTGCACAGCAACAGTTTTCCCACTCCACAAAGGGGAAAGGTGGAGCCACCACTGATCCTGGGAACTATCGACCTATTAGCCTAACGAGCCTGGTCTGCAAGGCCATGGAACATATCATCATGGAACTCATAAACAAAGACATTGGTAACCTCCAAACTCTGGATCCCACCCAGTTTGGGTTTGTGAAAGGCAGATCATGCCTCCTGAACCTGATCGACTTTTTTGAGGCAGTCAGCAAAGCCGTAGATGAGGGTAAGGTGGTTCACACAGCCTATCTTGACCTCGCCAAGGCTTTCAACATCATTCCCCATTCTGGAAGTATAGCTAAACTCACTCAACTAGGTATAAATCCCTACATCACAAGATGGGTTGCCAACTGGCTCACTGACAGAACCCACACTGTAAAAGTTGCAGACTCCAAATCTGACCTCAAAGCAGTGACAAGTGGAGTACCACATTGTTCCATCCTGTTTGGTATCTACTTTTCTGAAGTACAGGCTAACACAGAAGGCTACTGGCTAACAAAGTTCACAGATGACTGCAAACTAGGAGCCATAGTCAAGTCCCGAAATGAAGTGGACATCCTACAGAAGGGCCTCACTGAGACAGATGCCTGGTGTCAGAGCCATGGCCTCAAGTTCAGTGCCAAAACGTGCAGTGTCATCCCCTTTGGTAAAACCTCTGTACCCATGAACTACCACATAGGCAGCAATCTACTTGACACCGAATGCGTGATAAGAGACCTTGGGACCCAGGTGGACAGTAGTCTCTCCTTTGATAGTCACATCGCCACAGTAGTCAGGATGTCCTTCTACATGGTGCACCTCATCATAAAAGGTTTCTCATCCAGGAAAAAAGAGGTCATTATTCCCCTCTACTCAACACTCATTAGACCCATTATAGAGTACAACGCCCCTTTTGGAATGTACCTCACAAGACATCTGCAGCAGCTGAAAAGGCCACAGAAGTACCTCACAAAGAGGATTACTGGCCTCAAACAAATGCCCTACACTGACTGCCTCAAAAATTTCCAGCTTTACTCCATAGCATATCGCCTACTCCTAGGTGATCTCTGCCTAACATATAAAGCTATGTCAAACCCAGAGCTGTTGGACATGCTACACCTAAAGAAATCCCAATCCCTCTGAGCTACACGCTCTAGGGACCTAAACCTTGTCACCACAATAAACAGGACATGCTGGAGGGATAGATTTCTGTTCCAGACACTTCCCATACTCTGGAACAGGCTACCCATCTATGTCAAGCAAAGTCCTTCATTAGCGCTCTTCAAGAAAAATCTTGATGAGTGGATGGGAAATAGGAAATACACTCCGAGGATCACTTCTATGTCTCTGCTCGACAGTGGCACAGGAAAATAACTTTCTTGGGTGGCATAAGCCAGGGAAGCATGTTGGCTAGGCTTACGTAGGCCCTTGGGCCGATAGCCTAGTTCTTACCTATGAATCTATGAACCTATAAGGCAATATCGGACCCTGCCCTACTAGAGATGCTCCATATCCATAAATCTAACTCCTTGTGCATTACCCACTCAATAGGCCTAAATCTAATATGCGACACCAACAGAACCTGCTGGAGATACAAGTTTGTCTCCCAGAGCCTGCCCCATCTCTGGAATAGACTTCCCATGCATGTCAAACAGAGTGCAACTTTGATGAGTGGATGGGAACCCAGAAATTTTTCCCAGGGGTTCCAACATTGTCCCTCATTCACAGGGGTGACAGGTGCTGACTGAAGTTTCTTTTTTGGGGATAAACTATTGGCTAGGCTTGTAAGGGCCTCAAGGCTATTAGCCTAGTAACCTCCTATAATTCTATGATCCTATAAATGCAAAATTAAGTTTATAGACATGACCTTTATCTCAGCAAACCACAAAGGAATTCTTCCATCACATGTGTAAAAGTCCCACCATTGAAGTGACAGTGATAACCTGTTGAGCCAATGGAAGATGTAGATATTAGCCTTCAACAAAGTAATGACAGGATGAAAATGCCATAAAATGAAATTTACATCAATCAGTCTAATGAATAGTCAGCAGCAAAAAGGGGTTAGAGAAAAGGGGTGAAGACAGAGAGATGGACAGAGACATATCTGTGTCCTCATTAGTCATCTGTTATGCTCTATATCACTGGCTGATGGCTGTGAGGATCAAGAACGTTCTAAGAGAGGAAAAACATGATTAAGAAAAAGAATATGAAGTTGTGATAAAAGTAAAACTTGAACTTTGAGTAATAATTTCAGTATTCCCTTCAGACAGTATAGATTTGAACCCCAAAGCAACTCTAATATTGATCCAAAATCACTGCATTTACAGCTTGTGCCACAGAGAGAGAGAGAAGTGCACATCACGTACTCATTACAAATATCGCACAATGGTGCCAGGAGAGCTTGCAGTAATAAAGACTATGGAAATTACAATTTTCCTTCAGCCAGTAGTCTTGTTTGCACTCCGCCAAGCAGTGGGACAATTGCAAAGGCAAAAAAAAAATATATATATATATATATATATATATATATATATATATATATATATATATATATGGATTCCATACACTAGATCGAAGGTTCACTACTTCGAAATAGTGTATGGAATGCACACTGCAGTGAAAGTGCACTTAATCGAAAGTGCACTTACGTGAAGTTCAGTACAAAGAACGGGCATTGTACTGAACTTCCGTGCAGTACTCATGGACCTTAGGGTTAAGGTACGGGTCATGGTCACCATGACCCGTGCCCTAACCCTAAGGTTCGTGACAACTACAGCACAGTGAAGGACATAGCAATGTCCTCCACTATGGTGCGATAGTCACGAACCTTAGGGTTAGGGCATGGGTTAGGGTAAGGGGATAGCTTTACTAACTATCCCCTTACCCTAACTCATGCCCTAACCCTAAGGTCCATGAGAATCACACCATAGTGGAGGACATAGCTTGTTTTTTTGATGACCTCCACTGTGCTGCGGTACTTTCGGTGAAGTGCACTTTTGCGGAAGTTCACTTTCATTAAAGTGAACTTTCGCGTACGTGAGGCTTCCAATTACAAGTTCGAAGTTGTGAACTTTTGTTCTTGTAATAGGAATCCATATATATATATACATATATTGTATTCAAAGTATTTCCATTCATCAACACTGATACCATTACTAAGACATGTAGCATTTTTACATCTGCTTCAGACATTACAAGAAGCATGCAGGCTACACATCATCAGCATTTCATGTAGTATTGATAGGTTCATAGGTGTTTACTAGGCTGACAACCACAAGGGCCTTTTTAAGCCTACCATGTATCCCAAATCTCTGACAAGTTTTGTTAGCCTTGATAAGTGTAAATATGGGTCTGGGAGATGAACCATTTACAGGTTACCTGTGTCCTTTAGAGACTTAAGTACCAAACCAGTGATGAATGTCCAGTCTCCCACCCAGTTGTTCAAGTTGCATTTGAATTGGGTTAGGGAGGAACTCTGCTTCACCTGGAGGGAGAGCCTGTTCCATAGATGGGTTAGTCCCTGGGATACATGCCTATCTCTCCAGCAGGTCCTATTTATATCACAGGCAAGGTTTAAGCCTTTAGAATGGGTAATTCTGGTGCTGTTTGTTTTGTGGATATGCAGGAGGTCCATCAAAGTGGGATCTGACAATGCCCCGTATGCCAGGCATAGATCTCCCCTCAAAAGCCTGTAGGAGACAGATTGCAGGGATAGGTCCTTGAGGCAGTCTGCATAGGACATATTACTTATGCCCTGTATTCTTTTAGTGAGGAACCTCTGTGGACATTCCAGTTGTTGGATATGCCTGATTAGGTACATACCAAAGGGTCATTGTACTCAGTGATAGGTTTGATGAATGCTGAATACAGTGTAACAATGACTTCCTTGGACTTAGATGACATACCTTTGTTTATATTTTGCACAACATAGAATGATTTCCTCACCACTGTAGACACATGATGATCAAAGGATAGATTACTATCTATGTGTGTCCCTAAGTCTCTGACCACTGGGTCATCTCTAAGGGGTGTGTTGTCAATATGATAGTAAAAGGGATGGATGACTTCCCAAAGGATATGCATTTCTTGGCATTTAGTTTTAGTCCATGGCACTGGCACCAGTTGTTTCTCTGTGTCAGCCCCCCTCCAGGAGAAAAGTTGTGTCAGCGTGAGATTCAATGACAGCTCCTAATTTGCAATCATCTGCAAATTTAGTCAGCCATTGACCACTGACATCAGCCTTGACATCTGAGAAGTAAATGCTGAAAAGGAACACTCCAAGGACTTATCCCTGAGGGACACCACTTATGACTCCCCAATTCTAACTTCCTGGGTCCTGTCTGTGAGCTAGCTGGCTATCCACTGGGTGACATACGGGTTTGTACCTAACCTCTTGAGTTTGTCAACAATGCCTGATTGGAGTATTTTGTCAAATGCCTTGGCCAGGTTAAAGTAGGCAGTGTGAATGATTTTGCCCTCATCCATTGCTCTGGTGACCTTCTCAAAGAATTCCACCAGCATGAGCAGGCATGATCTGCCCTTGATGAAACCAGACTGGGTTGGGTCCAGTGTCTGTATGTTTACTATCTCTATTGATGATCTCCATCATATTTTTTTCCATGGCTTTACATATAAGACTAATGAGACTCATGGGTCTGTAGTTTCCAGGGTCTGTAGATGGCCCACCTTTGTGCAGAGGGATGACTGTTGCCTTCCTCCATTCATGAGGCACGGATCCTGTTTGGAGACTACAGTTACATAGTAATTCCAGTGGCCCTTATAGATCATGTTTCATGCTATTTTGAAAGCATCATGAGATATTAAATGGGTCCATTGATGCAGTGTTCTTGGTCTTAGAGAGAGCATTAAGGACCTGTTCTCTAGTGATAGTAGAGGGAGTTATATATGATATTTCCCGTGGGAAGGTTGAGGGGGAGAGAGGAGTAAAGATGGAGCTGAAGTTATCAGCCAAAAGGTTTTCTATATCTTCTGGCTCAGTATAGGTAGCTCTATTTACAATGAGGTCTGCACACAATTATGTACGGCCTTTGAGTTGGTGGACACAGCTAAAGAATGCTTTGTGGTTGTCCTTGGCCTGAGACACCAAACTTACTCAAATTTGGCTTTGGTAGATTTTATTTGCCCTCTGAGTTGTTTGTTTAGTTTGATGAGAGTGCTTTTATCCTGTTGGGTGCTGCACCTCCTCATTTTTGCCATGATTTTCATCCTACTTTTATACAGCCAATTAATTTTGTGATTCCACCAGGGTAGCTTGTTTTTTACGTTTGTTCTGTATTTTTCCTGGTGGGTACAGCTGCTTCTATGCAGCTATTAACATGCTTATATAGGGTTTCTGTGAGCAGTTCTGCATAGGCAAAAGTGTTTTCAGGGTTTATGGGGGCATGACATTTTGCCAGGTTTTCACTTAATAGCAGGTTAGCCTGAGAATAGTTCCTAAATATTCCAGGTTTAGCTGGGGATCCAGGATTATTTTAACTTCAACGGAGACCATTTTGTAGTCTGACCTTACCATGGAAGGCATTAGAGTGGGGTGTGTGCAGCAGTCTCCCATATTAATGAGGACCACATCCAGTATGGTTGCACCCCTGGTTGGTGTATTGACTATCTTGTCCTGGGAGTTTGTGTTTACAAAATCCAGGAATCTCTGTGCATATACATTTGGTGTCATATAGGATTCATAGTTAATAGTGGGATAATTAAAGTCACCCATGAATATGATATCGGGTTGGATGGTTAGTGTTTCTAATTAGTTTAAATACATGCTATGGATTTACTTGGTCAAAGATGGGACTTATAGCTTGCAAGGAAGTGGTATTGGATTTTACCTATGGTGATCTGTGCATGGAGCAGCTCAAGTGCATTGTCCTGTTTGACCAGCAGTGAAGTATATTTATTTTTGATGTAAATAGAGCCACCTCTACCTTTAGCACCTGCCTGTGAAGTAGCTGGCCTAAATGTGTGGAAGTCATTATAACCTTGTACTGTTGGTGTGCTCTCCATGACTTTAAACCATGTCTCAATGACCACACAGACATCAGCAATCTCTAGGGTAAAGATAGCTTCTAGGGAGTGGAGTATTTTGTTTAGATTCCTAGCATTGAGCAGTAATACTTTTAGATTTTCTTGGTTTTGATTTGCTATGTCAGAAGTACTTTCAGTTTGGCATTGCCTAAAAAGCCACTATGGGGGAAATAATGTTTTAGCTAATATTCAAAAGCCTAGAGGGGAGCAGTGCAGACCATCTCTAGCAAAGCAGCATGGTCTGCTAACCATCTCCTTCCATGCTTATAAATATTGCACCCCCTTGGAATGACACGAGAAACTAAGCCAATTATTAAAGTCAATCATCTTTTGTTCATATTGTGGCATCATCCCAGCCTGAAACACATATTCTGAGTACTCCATGATGTCTGTCTTCATATAGTCTATGGAGGTATATATTAAGTCATTTACTCCCACATGGACTATGACTGAGTCATATTGTTAATTGTGGTTCAATGATCGGAGTGCATGTGTAATGTAGTGGATCCTCTCCCCTGATAAGCAACTGACCATAACTTTCTCCTTACTCAACCTGAGAGTGAAAGGGACATCAGTGTGCCTCATGATGGAGTCTCCAATGACCAGAATATTGGATTGTGTGGTGACTTGCATTATGAGCTTAGAGGTAGAGGCTCCATGAGATGCAACTCTAAGTGTTAATGTGGGTGTTGTTTTGAAAGAGCACATTTGGGGCTGCTGAGGGTATTTGTTATGTGTACTTCATCTAGGAGGTCTTTGTGGTTTAGGAAGTTTACTTGTAAGTGCCTCAGCAAATGTGGGTCTATATGTGTGCTTTGAACTGTGCGTGATGAGTGCAGCGTGTGTGCCACTGACAACTTTATTGACATTAGGAGTAGTTTTATGTGAGAGCTTTGCCTCCAGTGATGTTGTGTAAATACATCTCTCACATACCATATCAATTTGTTTGAGAATTTACTGGTTGTCAGTAAACACGAGGCAATTTCTACATTGCCTCAGGATGCCCATATCCACCATGTGGGTAAAAGAGACAGTAGGAAATTTCATATCCATGGCAACAGTCCCTTTTTTATTGATTAAACAGTTGGAGTGAGAATATCAATCAGTGTCAGGAGTATCCGGTTTGCTGTAACTGCAAACTAGTTGTCTTGTGTGCAGCTAGGTACTGGAGAAATCTCAGTTGTGCTTTTTTAGGAAAAATGAAGGTGTCTGAGTCTGTACTGAGCACTGCCAATCACTTGAGGAGAAACTAATATGTAGACCCTGAAAATTTAGAGATTAAGTATTTAGGCAGATATTCTGAAGTTAGAAACAAATCAAGCAGTACTTACTGAAAGCAAAGACTTAGCTTGTCAAGAATGATGAAAAGAGGCAAGTCGCATGAATGGCTACTGCCTGGCTACTATTAATGCTGGCATCACCACAGCTTCACTTTATTGGGATACAATGCTCCTTTGCTTCCTCTTTCACCAGAAGCAAACTGTTAGCACCATTACCAAGAAGAGAAGCAGGCCATAGCCTGTTTGGTGATCCACATTCTTGTCCCAGATGATGCAAGGGTCTATAGGCTTGTAGCCTTTTTCTGGTAGATGCCTCGAATAGCAACTAGACCAATCAGGTATGGTAAGCACAGACACTCACTCTCCAAGCAGAAACAGTCAGGAATCAATGCACTCTGCTCCTTCTCTCACCAGGATCAGAATATAAGCACAGATTCCAAGTCGTCATCTATAAAGCAGTTGTTAGGCTTTCTGGTGATTAGCAGTCTCCAGGAAATAATGTCCCTGTACTCCTTCTCTCACAAGGAGAAAACAGAAGCACTAATCCTAAGATAACTACTGAGAAGCAGAAGGTGGGCTCTCCAATAACTGGTGGTCTTGCAATAGATGCTTAAAGGTAAGATGAAAAATGGTTTATCCTAAACACTGCAGTGTGCACTAAGCAGTTAGATATGAAAGTGGGTAACTTAAGTTTTAGTGGTGAGCCAGTATTTTAAAAAGAGCAAGATAGATTGAAAGGGGGTTGGCACTTTTGTATTCCGGTATTATGGAATACAGTAGGATGGCCAATAAATGCAAATAGTTGAAGGGGACTGATTTTACAAAATGATAATCTTGTGCTTACTCACACCAGCCAGTGAAAGGAGTGAGGAAACTAGATACATGGTCAATTAACATAATGGGCAGGCAATTAGAAAGACTCACAAGAGACAGAGCTGTGGTCTCTTTTCAAATTTTAATATGCATTTAAAAGCAGAATACAAGTACAATGCAGTGTAAAGACAGCAAATCACACTATACAAAATAGAAAATGTTTCTGGGTGTGTCAGAATTGTGTGCGTAACTATGAGCTGGTTGAACCGAAGTAGGTTAGGGAACTCTAACCAGCCTAGACGCTCAAGGTTTTGACAATGATGGGTCCTGTATGTAGAGCTGGTAGCAAATCTAGCTATATGGTTATAACTAAAGGTGAGTTTATTAATTTCAGTCTTATTCAAGTTAGAGAGTATAGGGGAAGAATATAGCAGGCTAGAAAGTAGATGAGAGTGGGCTATGGTGGCATGGGCTAATGAGGTTAGAAAAGTTTTATTTCTGTTTAGTGAGCCGAGCTTTTGGTTAACAGCTTTGATGGTTTTATATACATGCAAGTCAAATTTGAGATTGTTGTCAACTATAACCCCTAATAGCTTAGTGCTGATTTCTGGAAGAATAGAGGTGCCATTGTTGGATGATATGAAGAAAGAAAGAGGAGCAGATCAATTGGTAGGAGTGAAAAGTAGCAATTTCGTTTTGCTAGGGTTTAAAAGCATTTATTAGATAACCAGGTTTCAATTGTATTAAATGAAATTTGGGTTAAGTTTTCAAGGTCTAATGGGGAGGAGGCTGAACAGATAAGAGTGGAGTGCATATTGGATGCAGGTGGCTTCTGGGATGGTTACATGAAGGATATTAATGAAAATGGAAATAAATAGGGGACCTAAGATAGAGCCCTGAGGGATTCCAAAGGTGAGAGGTAAGAGTGCAGACTGTTTGTCCTGCCGTAGAACTGCTTGTTTTCTTCCACTCAGATAGGATGTAAACCATTGAATAGCATGTTTGTCCAGGGATATGCCTTTTAGAGAGTGGATTAGTAACTGACAGTTGACCATATCAAAAGCCTTTGACAGGTCTAGAAAGAGGGCTGAGGAGAGCAAATTAGAATTCTGGTTTAGGTTAATAGTGTTATTAAAGGAAAGGAGGGTGGTTGTGGTACTATGATGTGGCCTGAATCCAAGCTGAGAATTGGCCAGTAGATGTTCATTGTGAGCAAGTGAATGAGTTGCTTATGTATGCATTTCTCCATTATTTTGAATAGGGGTGAGACAATGGCTATAGGATTATAGTTGGATAATTCATTTGAGCAACCCCCTTTGTGGTGAGGAATAACATGGGCTGTTTTCCATATTGAGGGGATGGAACATTCCGACAAGGTCCTATTGATCAGTATTGAGCTGAGATAAGCAACTACTTTTGCAGCTATATGAAGATACTTAGCAGGGAGATTTTCTGCAGATAGGGTGGTGGGTTTAACTTTCTGAGTAGTGAACAGATAAGAGCAGTAGGGGAAGGTTGAAAGTGAAAGAGAGGATTTGAGGTGTCTGTGATTAAGGAAGAGAGGGGGTTAGTGGGAGTGAGTTGGCTAGCTAGGGTCTGGATAGTTTCGATGAAAAAATTATTAAAGCATTGGAAATGTCCTCAGGTGGCTTTTGACTGGAGTTAGAGGGAACAAGAGTGGCAGATTGTCCAGGGTGGAGTCGACGATTTATACCAGACCAAAATTTTTGTGAATTATTTTGGTGTTTATGCTGAAGGTTTAGGTAGTAATTTTTTTATCTATCCGAATGAAGATTTTGGCATCATTTTGAGTTGGTGAAATTTAAGTTGATCTTGAGAGGATTTAGATGCACATCAGTTATCCCATACTTTGTTTCTTAGTTTGATTTTAGACTTGGGTTCTTTAGAAGGCCATGGTGCAGTATTATTTTTAGTTCGAATAGAACGCTCAGGAGCATGGTAGTTAAGAATGCTCAGGAATTTGGTGCTAAAGTATATTATGGCATCTTCTAGTGGAAGTTGTTTAAGAACTGACCAATTAAGCAACTTGAGTTCATTTTGGAAAATAATGGGATTGCAATTCTTGTTGTTCTTGATAATTTTATGTGTGGTCAGGTGGAGATTTTCAACTTTATCCTTGATAATGTACATTAGAGAGTGATTGCTGAGATCATCAGGGAGGGTCCCAAATTTATATATTTGGGGGTGATGATTGACAAGTATCCAGTCTAAGATATTGGCTCTATTAGTGGGCTTGCTAGTCCTGGTAGTGGAAGAAATTAATTGCGGGAAACCAAATAGATTAATATGACTTACCAGGGTTTCAGATGTACATGTGCATCAGTCAATATTAAAGTCACCTAAAACTATTGTTTCTTGAGTGTAGGTGATGGATAGCCAGTGGAGAATGATTTCCAATGTGTTTATATTATTACCTGAGGGAATATAGACACAGACTATGTAAATGGATTCATTATTATTCATTTGGAGTTTGGTAATGAGAATCTCAGCATTATTAAAAAGTGTCAGTTGTGTAGAATCTCTATTTATACTTAGTGTATTTTTATAAAGTATCACTATTCCACCCCCCTTTTTGGCAATGTGTTCGGCTCGGTATATATTATACCCAGCGGGTAGAACTTCATTGCATGTTATAGTACGTTTTAGCCAGGTTTATGTGAGACGCATAATATCAGGGGAGTGTACAGCTAAGAGGGCATGCAGATTGTGAATCTTGTTGTTAATACTTCTAATATTTAGGTGAAAGGTTAGGATAGAATTTGTAGAACTATGAAGGGTGGGGCTGGTTAATGGATTCTATTTTAATTGGGTGAGGTAGGTCCAGGGTTAGGGTGAATATTCCCATCTATTATGAGACTGTAGTGATGCTTGATAATGAGTTTTAAGATTTTATGTATGAGTTTTAGAAATTGTTTATTCTTAAAGTTGGACTGTTCTGACGGGGTGGAACATTAAAGGAGATGTGTGGTTAAATGAGAAGAGGATGTTAAGTAGTGAAATCTTACTTGTGGAGTCATGGGGGATGGTTTGACCTTTTGGAAGGTGGAATCCACAGAGGCAACGGCTTTCATAGGCGGTAAGGAGATAAAGACTAAGCAGCAGTATAAGCAAAGTAAATAATATTGTTTGCTTAGATGCTGGTATGGGATGAGGTATAAAGCTTTTTGAGCACATGATTTACCAAGTCCTAATAGGAAATAGTGGTAGGGAAGTACTTAAAAAGGGGAGTGTCCTTTAGTGATGAGCAGTATGCTGATTGGAGGAGAAGAAAAGGGGTGGCAAAAGATATGTTAAATTTAGCAATAGTGGGGGTGGGTGGGAATTGGGGGCAGGGTGAGGTGGAGAGCGAGCCTGAGCAAAGCAAGGGTGAGCAGAGCAGGGCTGAAACAAGCTGCAGGATTCAACCAACATGTAAGTTAAGCTTATGTAAAAGCTAAGTATAGTTTCCTTAAAATTACTTTAGCAAGGATATTGAAGTTAAGGATAGTGAAAAAATTATGATTGTTATTGTTAATGCTTGTATTTACATCAGGGAGTTCTATATAATATCACTATTGTTTGCAGGAAGTTGGGAGATAAAAGAGGAACACCTCACAGTGCTTCAGGCTAAAACAAGCTACAGGATTCAACCAACATGTAAGTTAAGCTTATGTAAAAGCTAAGTATAGTTTCCTTAAAATTACTTTAGCTAGGATATTGAAGCTAAGGATAGTGAGAAAACGATGATTTTTATTGTTAATACTTGTATTTACCTCAAGGAGTTCTATATAATGTCACTATTGTTTGCAGGAAGTTGGGGGATAAAAGGGAACACCTCACAGTGCTTAACACCTAGGGCTAAGATGCACAATTAAAACATTGAAAGAGTAGATACTAATCTTGATGTTTGATATTTGTTTAAACAAGTAAAGAGGGTACAGGCAGTTAACTTTCTGGCTGTAATCCACGAGCGGTGTCCTTAGAACACTGCTGGCCTTCCAGTTAGCTTTTAAACATGGAGCGAGGATAACACCTCAATGTTTGATATTTGCTTAAACAGGTAAGGAGGGTACAGGCAGTTAACTTTCTGGCTGTAATCCGCAGTGGGTGTCCTTAGAATGCTGCCGGCCTTTCAGTTTGCTTTTAAATGCGGAGTGAGGATAACACCTTCATGTTTAATATTTGTTTAAACAGGTAAGGAGAGTACAGGCAGTTAGCTTTCTGGCTGTAATCTATGTTTGGTGTCCCTAGAACACTGCCGGCCTTTCAGTTAGCTTTTAAATGTGGAGCGGGATATAACACCTTGATGTTTGATATTTGTTTAAACAGGTAAGGAGCATACAGGCAGTTAACTTTCTGGCTGTAATCCACAGTCGGTGTCCTAAGAACGCTACCGGCCTTTCAGTTAGCTTTTAAACATGGAGCGGGGAATAACACCTTGATGTATGATATTAGTTTAAACAAGTAAGGAGGGTACAGGCAGTTAACTTTCCAGCTGTAATCTGCAGTGGCTGTTGTTAGAATGCTGCCGGCTTTTCAGTTAGGTTTTAAATGCGGACCAGGGATAACACCATGTTACAGAGCAGCCTGCTGGGTCCTGAAGCATGCATATGCCCCAGGCTTTCATACAGATCTGACTTAGCAAACCAGCAAATTACAGGTCCACCAGAAGAAAGATCAGAACATTTTCCTTTCTCATTTTCTTGCACATGTCCACATGAATATGATATTGACAACATATTAAGGATAATACTAGCCTACACTATATTAATGCATGATTGGCAACACTGCAGCCCTTTCTTTTCTTTATTTTCTAAGCATCTTCCCCTTCTCATAGCTTAACTAACAGAAATGCAATGTCATGCACATTTCTTTGCATCCTTGTTTCAATGTGTAATATAGCTGAATAGAATTGCAGAACATTTTTACTACGAGGATGAAGAGTATGTTATTATAAAAACAATATCAGTGTTGTTAAGGTTGTTCTCATAGCTATCAAGGTACTTACACACTTTTTCTTAAGGCTCATCTGCATGACATAAACACTTCAGAAGGAAGAGTCTCTGAGTATTGTTTGCTGCTGTACTTAGGTTAATCATTAACACTTGCAAACCATTAACAGCTAATAATTGTCATTGTTCCTTCCTGCAGGCCTAGAGCATGTGCATGCAAACATGCAGCTACTTACACAATGTCTACCTCCCATAAACCATATGAAAATGTTGGTATTTAGGAATGCTAATAATTTAACACCTCATTTGCATCTTCATAATGCTCAGAGGGCTGAATCTACACCATATAAAGGTAATGGTTTAGGGAACTTAGAAGGGGACAGACTGTTCTAACACAGACTGTTACTGGTATTTACTTTGGAGCATACCTCTCATCCTCTTAATGCTAGAAATTCTGGCAAAGCCTGACAGAATGGGGGGGGGGCAAACCCCCCAAAATACAGGTGGATTTTAAAAATTGCTAGAATAACAGGATTTGTGTTAACATGAATTTTCTGAAGGAACTGAAAGTCTGAAACTCAAATGCATGTCAGTATTTAGTGACTTCAGTCCTCATACCATCCCAGTGATTTGCTAGAAAATCACAAATGTTATGAGAAATAGACCAAAAATATCAGCCAAAAATCTGAGCAGTTGAAAGGTATGCTTGGGTGAGAATTTTCTACAAAGTACTACATTTTTTCCTAAGATATGTTTGTCCTCTTCATAAATGGTATACGTTTTCATATTTGGAATATATTTCTATTTCAATATGCAATTGTTTCTTTTTTATCTGTATGTATTTCTTTTATTCACTGTTGGAATAGTGCAGGTATGTCAGTTCTTGCTCTGATTTCAAAGTTTGTTAATGTTAAGGTGTGGTTACATCATATAATGTATTACCATTTGCTCTTGGAATTTCACCAGTTACTACAGACAAGTGTGTTGTATTTATCAACTTCAAAGCATTTTACATATGTAGCTAACAGAGGTGTTGGGATTCTTAGATGTCTAATAGTGACCTCCAGAACAGTAGAGCAAGACCATTGAAAATGCTTGACATTTCTACTTTGAATTCTTGCCTATTTATTGATAATACTGCCAGCCTATAGTGAGTTACACAACTGTTGTCCACATTATAGAAATGTTAATAGAATGGATGTAATGCTAATGTATTATAATTTTTATGGAGGGGGTCTCTCTAACCTTGTGTGTAGTTCTAAATGAGCATTGTGTATTCAATTGTATTGTGTTGACAATGGATGCACACATTTTATTTTAGGGGAATAATTTCTCTATGTGCTACAAATGTGTGTTGTCTTTTTTCTGTTTCATGTCATACAGGATTATGGCACCCAAACCTGTTCCACACAAGGCACCATTCATTGATTCAGAGAGCAAGCTGATTAGTGCAGCCTTATACTGCCATGGATTCTTCCTGTTCAACAGAGGCAGAGGTGATATGTCTGCCAGAAAGAATTATATGGTAGAAAGTTGTCATTAATATAAGCACAGTGGATGGCCATATCTGTAAACTTTAATCAAGCATGGCATTGTGCCATCAATATGATTATAGTGGCCCAAAAGAGGGCAGCTGCTGTTGCTTGTGAACAGCCGGCTACTGGGTATGGTCTGCTAACCACCATTCACTGAAACTGAGGAGTTCTTGTCCACTGTCAGAGATTCTATATCTCAGCAGAGTGTTCTCACGGACTCCTTGATGTCAGTGCTCATGTGGATGACAGGCCATATGTGTTCCAAAAACAACTTCCAGGTATGCTATATATAAGGCATTTACTGACATTCTTGACATCTTTATGTGTTATTACTTGTACACTTCTATCTCTTGAGACATCAAAATGTGTTGCTTAGAAGAGGTGATTCTGAATTATTTCTTAATGGGAAAATAGTCATAGCATTAGTATCTTGTCCTTGTGTCATTTGCATCATGATGCTTATTAACCTTCTTTCCACTGTCTGCCTCTTTTTCCAGGGATATCAGAATTACCATCTGAAAGACAACCTGCATCTGGTAAGAACAAACTTTCTTTGCTTAGTAATACTAATTAGTTAGATGTAAGTCTCAGAAGACAGTAATTATTGTATTCCTTTCACATCTGAAATTGTTTAATATAAGTGATTAGAACACAACTTGGATTATTTCTAATCCACAATTCTCTCATTCTTGTGTTTGTTGCTTGTTATCACAGGTGATCCTGACAGTGGCAGTGTAGAACTTGTACCACCTGATGTCAAAGTACTGGTAGGTTCTGATGATGACTATGGTGATACATAGGCACAGTCAGAAACTGCAGAGGTTCAGTCTGTCATTGAGGATGAGGCTTACACACTCCCTGGTCTTAATTTAGACACAGTCAGTATGCTTATGTATAACCATTACACTGAGCCCTCAGATATAGGACAGGTTGAGGGTACACGGTGGATTGGGGTATTGTGGTTACTCCAGTTGTAGACCTGGTTGAATCTGCCTATTGTTATCATGAAGGCACTATACCACAAGGAAGGGTTGCTAGAGGGTCTCAGACAAGGGCTACTGTCCACTCATTACATGCCCCAGACATATGTATAGGGCCATCATGGAGGTACAGACATGTTGCACCTTGGCTTCAGAAGAGGTAGTGTGAGTCCTAAATGTGGCACATTCTGATGTGCATGACTGCCTCACCCACGTGGGTTACTGCTTGTATAGAATGAATGACACACTGGATAGGGCAGTGCCTGTGAAGGAATGTCTGCTGGGGGAGGGTCAGCATCCATGTGTCTATAGAGCTGCAATTTCCTTTAATGTTAGCTGATGTGACACTGGCAGATCCCACTCCTCTATGGCACTACTTCCACTGCTCTATCAGTTATTGAGGTGTCCACACCCAGACACGGAAGGCCATGGGGATGTGGTCCTGGAAATAATCAAGAAGAGAGCTCTCCAGCAGACACTGCTCATGTTCACTTAAACTAGGGACGTGGAAGTGGCAGTGCAGCACCTGGCAGTGGCACTTCTTGTACTCGAGAGTGACAGCACTGAACTTACATCTCTACTATGCATGGTTCACACATCTTCAGCATGCCAGGATGTAGTGCTAGTACAGAGCTTGATTGTGTCCATACCGACACACACACATTTCACAAAAAGCACCCATACTGACTCACAGACATACAAGCTAAGGAAACCTTAATTTTGATTGCAATGCATCTTTGTTACTAGCACTGAGAAATTCTCACTCAGACACACTCACTACTTTGGTGTTGGCCTTGGCCTCGTTTCCCCTGCCCCATCCTATGCAAGTGATGATGACTACGCAATGTTCTTTGTTCATTTTGTTTTGACTTAGGGTTGCATATCTGTCTGAAGCACAGAGTGGATAGTTAAGTGAGTCTTTCATACAATGTTGATTTTATACATATGTGTTATATAAGTATATTAGGGTCGTTTCTGTACATGCTCATTTCAGACTTATTATTTAATTTAATATTGTAAGTGATGCATTTAAATCAGTGATATTGCATTCCTATTTATTGCTGTATTGTGAAACTTGATATAATTGTCCAGTTGATTGGATTATATACAGTGGGTAAGACACTGGCATGATGCAGATTAGTGTGTACAAAGCATAAGTATATATTGCCCATACCAGTCATATAAGCCAATAATGTCATTGCTGGACACCTCATACAGGTTCTATTTGAATACATTTCTGGCTAACAGTATGCAAAGTATATGTATGTGCTATCCATTGCACTTAGCTGGTGAGTGTGTGTGCTATATTTTACCACTTAGCCAGGGCAGGTCCATATTAACCACATCTATGCCTGCCAGCTCCCTCTAAAGCTGGAGGTTTTCCCTCAGGATCCTTGTCTGTGTGTGTTGGAGGTGCTGGCCCTTACTGTCTTCTATGAATATGTGGTCCTGTCTCTTGCTGTCCCTGATGCAGCTGTTTCCTAAAGATGATATTGGGCAACATGGCACAGACTGTGAGAATTTCTACAATGGTGGCTGGGTCATAGTGCAGGGTATCCCCTGATGTGCCTAGACAGTGGAACCATGACATCAGCATGTCAAACACATGCTCAATGATGTTTCAGGCTTGAGTGTGGGCATCATATATGTCATCAGTGGGTGTTTGAGCATTTCTGATGGGTATCGTGACCTACTGTTCCAGTTCATAATCTGATCACCCAGTAGATGGTCTTATGAAACATGACCTCTACCAAGCCTTGTATAAAGCTTAGAGGTGTTACATATGTGTAAGTCATGTTAGCTGCCTGTATTGCCTACACACACATTTTGGATGATCCCTCAAGCATTACAAACAACTTTACAGTTGATTGAGTGGATCCCCTTCCTGTAGATGTATGTCCTTCCCTGTTCACCAGGTGAGGATTTTATTTCTGTGTGAATGCAATCTATGGCCCTTAAAACATCAAGGAATTGTGCTACAGCACAAAATTCCTGCATTATTCTTGCTCTCTCCTCTGGGGTGTGGGGAAAACAAATGTTTTTCATTGTATGTTCTAGCATAGCATTTAAGACATTGGTGCAGTATTCTGGAGACTGATGCCTATGGCAACCCTAGTACATCCCATACGGGAAGCTAATATCCTTAATGCTACACATACCATGGTTTCTCCTGGTATAGGTTCTGTTCGATTTCCCCTGGGTCTGAGGTGGAGGCAGCAGAGGTTGCAGAGTTCCTGGATTGCTTCCTTAGTCACCCTATATCACGCTAATATTTTGATATCATACAGTCCATGATATTTTAAATGGGGTCTGAACACCCGTCTTCTCACTTGCCAAGGTTCTGCAGCAGCAGCATAGATTTGAGCCTGTTGCACATGCACATACAAGAGAGCAGCAGCACCCATAACATTGTTCTTTTTTTTTAAGTGTGATGGTGCCTGTATTCTAATAGGCACCATCACACTTAGAAAAAAAGAACAATGTTATGGGCTGCTGCTGCTCTCTTGTATGATGGTGCCTATTAGAATACAGGCACCATCACACTTAGAAAAAAAGAACAATGTTATGGGCTGCTGCTGCTCTCTTGTATGCGCATGTGATGGTGCCTGTATTCTAATAGGCACCATCATACAAGAGAGCAGCAGCAGCCCATAACATTGTTCTTTTTTTCTAAGTGTGATGGTGCCTGTATTCTAAAAGGCTTTACAGTTCATGGCAAATAACTATATAAAGTGTACACGATTACTTTATAACTTCCTGAATGGCTCTGCTATCTTGGATCAGTTAATTAGCATGTAATGTGGCTATTTATGCTTATATTAGCATACTCAGCTGTTTAACTTAGTTTTGCAGCTCTGCACATAGTGTAGAGCTGTTTACTTAATACAAAATGGAGTTCTATAACATGCATTTCACAGAGTGACATACACATGATAGCAGAGCTACATGTAGCTGTTCATGAATCTAGTCCTATTTGCTTTTTGCAGGAAAAGAAACATTAACCAGAATGTCATGGTCCATAGTTCTGGACTCGATGCCCCCTTTTCCTAAGCAGCCATACAGTATGCCCATGCTTGCTGCATTGAGTCCCTTGATAGTTGCCTGTTAGTCACCATTAGTCATAGTAGGACTGGAACCTGGGACTGTAGTGACAGCATGAGTCACTTAACACCACGTTGTTGCATGATCATGTTGTGCAGAATGAAATATGCAGTAAACATTCCGCATGCAGTAGCTGGGTCATACAGAAGGGCACCCTAGACTCACCCAGGCACCTAAAATGACTTTTCAGGAGCCCAAGGACCCTCTCATTGACAATATGTGCCTGGGATAGGGATGTATTAAAGTTCTCTGCTGCAGCTCCACTTGGATTTCTCACTGGTGTCATGAGTCATGGCTCCAGTGGATATCCAAAATCACCTGAATGAAGAAAAAGAGAGATAGAGAAAGTGGAAGAAGGCAGAGCAAAGAAAATATGGATTAGTACTCAGCAATGCATTTTACCATGAATAACTACTTAAATAAAATAGATAAAAGATAAAAACATATTTTCAGCTTAACAACAAGATGACCAATTAGCATCCTACCATGCAAGAAGAAGTGTTAGAGTGAGCTAGTGTGCCAGATATGGGAACTGTGTGTACTACTAGGATGCTTGGCAGAGGTGTTGTTGATGCACACCCATGCATCACACACTACCTGGCAGTTTATGGAATGATTGTCCTCCCTATTGTGATATCTGCTGTGGACCAAATGAGGCCCTAACTGCAGCATGGGGGCAACCTATTTTACAGAGTTCCTCAAGGAAACATACCACCTTATAAAAGTCATGTATAGTCTGAGACTAGTCCTGAATTGACATTGGACAATAGATGTGCTGATCCATTCATGCCAGGAGTTCATCCAGGAACTGCTGCAGTATCCACAAGGTAGAAGCCCATGAGATACCCAATGTACCCATGTCTGTTTCTGTAAGATCCCCTTGGCAAGTATAGTGAGGGCTATACATGCCTAAGTATCCACAGAGATAAATCCCAGCATCCCACCAGTAATCATGGGGGTCAAATATATACCTGTCCACTCTAAACCTATCAAGTATCTCCTAATTATCAAATCATAGTGGGATGTTCTCTGCTTATATCTCCACCTTTTTATTCAGTGAATGCTGCTGTGTGCAAGCAGTTTTGTGTCAATCAAGGCAAGCGGCTCACACCGGAAAATAGCAAGGCTTACAGCAAGTGACAGCATCTTTGCAGATTACAAAGTAGATGGAATAGGTGTGACTCCTGTTTATATATTGAATCTGTGGAAAGCATGGAAAGCATCTCATTATGACTTAATTTGCTCAGGTGCATTCTCTGCCATCATGATTTAGCATAAGTGGTCTCAGTGAATCATGGGTTACCTGCACTTATGCACGGACTGTGTGGAAAGCATTAACACATTTGTGTAATGACTATGCATGCCACCTAAGTTTTCAACTAGTTCTTGCATTTGGAATACCTTTCATTGAAAATTACAGGTGATATACTAAGGAAACCACAAGTTAAATAACAAGCTTCTCCTATAAAGAGGTGACTTGGTCCTGCTACCCATAACACCTTGCAGTTGTATGGAAAACATTGCTCAGTAGCTACCAAGACATCATTTTATGGTTGTTATAGAAAAAACTTTGTAAATAGTAAAATTAAAAAAAAAATCAAACAAGACATTATAATCATATTTTGCAAACTCACTTGTAGTTTTAACATTTGGAGTACAGTAGAAATTTAAATCACTCAAAGATACTCCTGAAAGTGACCAATACATCTTAAACATCATTCTAATTCAGTTAAGAAGATAACTGAAATAAAGGTTTTTCATCAGCATGCATTTTCTGAATAATAAAAAGTATAACATTCCAATGTCTACAACTTCTGAGTGAAGGTAATACATAGTTGTTTACCAGAAAATCAAAAATTGTATGGGGACCAGGGCATAAATATAAGACAATAACAAGTATATTCTTCTAAATATGGGGCATTTGAGGATGATTTACTCGAGTACACATTTTAGTAGTGTTTGTCTAAGCTTAAATCTTTATTTGAAGTTTCATCCATTGGTATACTACCCTCAGAAAAGCACCAACAGAAGCACTCTGTTATGCTTCTATGTTGGCAAGCCAACACAGCCCAGATTTGAACAGGTGCTATAAGCAGACTAATATAACAATTTTAATGAAGATCTAAGCAACAGACACACTTTGTTTATTAAACTGCCTTGGGTTTAACTTCTGCTTTTAGAAAACTGCCATTTGCATGCATTTGTGTAAGACGAATTCAAATTGCTCTAAATTCAACAGGCAGCAAGTTAATGCCAGCTTGCTCAGATTTCCAGAAACTTCTTTATCGCACAGCTTATCTTAAAGATTGTATTTCTAGAGTAATGAGACCTTTTTCTTGAGAGCACAGAGTGCATGCATTGCTTAAATAGTGATAAAATATACATTGATTCACTTGTAACTGGCGTCAGTAGTAAAGTCATCTGGGCAAATAGAGGGACACAGTAGCTTAAATTGAAAAGCAAAGTTGTTAGAGGATACTACAAAGTTGATTTGATAGGAAGCAATAATTTTGTTTACTACAACATTATTTACTACAAATTTAGGATAACAAGTGGTATGGAATAATCCATCTTGAACATCGGAAAGTCAATGCCAACACCTCTTTGAGAGTACATGGTCAGCTGGCTCAGTATTCGGTAGCAACATAAAGGCTGCTTAAAGACCTTGTCCAAGCAGTTTCTGTCAGATGCCTAAGGGAAAAGAAAGGATCCAGATGAAGGCCTTGTTATTTATGAGACTCCTCCAGTGTTAAGGAACTGTTTTATAGATACGAGAGTTTACAGAACCAATATAATTTGTTAGCCATTGCTATGTCCCAAAGACCAAACAAACAATTTTATTAGTGTTGAGAAAAACACTTGTTTTGGTCTGTACATTCCTACAGTTTGTTGAGGGTACTTTAAAGACCTGTTTAATCATCAGGAACTGATTTTCCTTTATGTGTAAAGAGGATGCCATCATTATACACTGATAATTGGACAGACTGAGTTTTTGATCCACCTCAGTAATATATGGGAAATGAGGACAGGGAAAGAACAAAGGTTTGAGGAAATCCAGCTTTGAGTATTCCCAGAATTCAATAATGCCTACACTAAGTGTAAACTAAATGTACACTCTTCTGAGTGAACAGACAACACAGACATAACTCATACCTTCTTCCTCTTAATTTTACTTTTCCTACTGATGTTCTTGCAGCTTTAAATATTAACAGGGATTCAAATAGGTTACCACAAAGTGTAGACTACTTGTACACTTAGTGTAATCTTTCTGAGTGACTAGAAAGCACAAACAAATATGATAAGAATGTTCTTGAATACATATCATGTGCACTTAGTGAACACTTAGTGTACACTTAGTGTAGGCTGTATTGAATCTGGCCCATCTTTTAAGACCACACTGTTCATGAATTGCCCCTCGTTTGTCTGTCAGAGACAGGGAATTGTATCATCTTAGTATTTGCAATCCTAAAAGACTACACAATGAATTTGCTAACCAGACTACAATAGTTGCCAGTCTTGAACACCCACCTTGTGTTGATATCCAGTCATGATGCCTTACATTTCAAGTCATTCTAAGGGGATCCAGTATCTGTCTGCCTGGGATGACATGATCGACAAACCACAATGTTTTGCCAGAGATGGCCTGCACCTGTCGCCCTTGGGATTCCAGATACTGGCTAAGGCGCTTGCCACCCCTAAAGTGCCTTTTTTAGGAAAGGTTTAAAGGAAAAATTCACCACCATAACAGGTACAAGCAAGCAAATTCTGAGGGTAATGCTACTTAATGCTAGAAGTCTAAACCTCAAAATGCACTCACTCGAGGCACTCCTTAAAATGGAGAACATCAAAATCTGTGCGGTGACAGAGACCTGGTTCATGGCTCCAGAGAGCACCCCTGCATTACCAGGCTATAATTCATACCACGCCTATCGGCCACCTAACCTGGACTGAAACACTAAAGGTGGAGGCGTGTCCATATTCATTAAGTATATCCACACCTCCAGGCTAGTTGCTCAGCATAATGCATCTGAGATTATCAAGTGCAACTAACTCTGGGCAAGATCACAATCCAAATTGTAGCTTGCTACAGATCTCCCACCATGCCCCAGGATTCCCACTCCTCATTTCTTGATACACTGGAAAATATTAGGGTGCAACCTAACACCCGAATAATGGGCAATTTCAACTACCCCACCATTAACTGGGAAAACTACTCATGTACCAGCTCTTGTGCTCAACATTTTCTGGAATTCATAAATTCCAATTCCTTGGATCAACTTATCCACACCCCCACCAGGGGCAGCAATATCCTAGACCTTGTCATTACCAACATGGGCAACCAGTGTTTCACACCAGAAGTCAATTTCTTGTTGATCAGATCCGACCACAAGCTAATCACCCTAGACATCCACATCCCACCCCCACCACCAATTAGGGAAACCACCGTAAAAATTTCTCCAAAGCCAACTTCACGCTTCTTAAGACAGAAGTGGCAAACTTCATAACACTCAAGCTGACAGACAATAGAGGTATGACTGCTGAATCCTATACAAATGCACTTACACGAGTGCATGGATCATGCAATTTCTAAAAGAACCAAGATGCTATCCTACAAAAAAAGGAAGTCAGTCTGGTGGTCCCCTGCCATAAACAAACTGTACAACAGAAGAAAGAAGCTGTTGCAAAAAAGAGTAAAATCCCATGATTGGAGGAACTCCATGGTCAGCCTCAGTAAGAAGCTGAAATCCCTCATAAAATCCTCCAAAGCTAGTTATGAAAACAAACTTGCCACTGATTCTAATGCAACCATAAAGCATTCTATAGCTATGTCAAGAATCTCAATGGCAACACTCAGATCTGCTCTGAGTTACAGCACAATGGCACTAAATATACAGAACCAACTGATATTGCCAACATCCTGGCAGATAGGTTCAATGCTAACTTTACCCTTCTCTCATCCCCTAAAGGACCCATCTCTATACCTGAAGAATACAAAGTTCCTGTAATCACGGCTGCACAGGTAAAAAACCAAGAACACAGCATTCATGGGACCTGATAACATCCCAGGCTGCATTCTACATGAACTACAGAACGAACTGGCACCCCACCTATGTACCATGTTCAATCGTAGCCTCACCTCAGGCTTTTTGCCCACTGAATGGCACACAGCAACTTTTATCCCACTCCACAAAGGGGGAGCCACCACGGACCCCGGGAGCTACCGCTGCATTAGCCTGATGAGCCTGGTCTGCAAGGCTATGGAACGTATCATCATGGAACTTATAAACAATGACATTGGTAATCTCCAAACTCTGCACCCTACCCAGTTTGGGTTTGTAAAAGACAGAGCATGTCTCCTAAACCTGATTGACTTCTTTGAAATGGTCACAAAAGCCATAGATGAGGGTAAGGTGGTTCACACTGCCTATCTAGATCTCGCCAAGGCTTTCAACACCATCCTCCACTCTGGAATTATAGATAAACTCACTAAACTAGGTATAAATCCCTATGTCACAAGATGGGTTGCCAACTGGCTCACTGACAGAACCCACACTGTGAAAGTAGCAGATTCTAAATCCAACTTCAGACCAGTGACAAGTGGAGTACCACAGGGTTCAGTCCCAGGTCCTCTCCTGTTTGGTATCTACTTCTCTGAAGTACAGGCTAACACAGAAGGTCTTTGGCTAACAAAGTTCGCAGATGACTGCAAACTACGAGCCATAATTAAAACTCCTAACAATGTGGACATCCTACAAAAGGGCCTCACTGAGACAAATGCCTAGTGTCAAAGCCATGGCCTCAAGCTCAATGCCAAATAGTGCATTGTCATCCCTTTTGGTAAAAACTCTGTACCCAAGAGCTACCACATAGGCAGTAGTCTACTTAACACTGGAAGTGTGATAAGAGACCTTGGGACACAGATGGACAGTTGTCTCTCCTTTGATAATCACATCGCCACAGTAGTCAGGAAATCCTTCTACGTGGCACACCTCATCACAAAAGGTTTCTCATCCAGGAAAAAATAGGTCATTGTTCCCCTCTACTCATCACTCATTAGACCCATTATAGATTACAACATCCCTTTTGGTATGCACCTCACAAAACATCAACAACAAATGGAAAGACTGCAGAAATACCTCACAAAGAGGATTACTGGCCTCAAACAGATGCCATACACAGACCGTCTCAAAAAACTCCAGCTTTACTCTGTCGCATATCGCCTACTCAGAGTCAGTCCCTGCCTAACATACAAAGCTATGTCAAACCCAGAGCTGTTGGACATGCTCCACTTAAAGAAATCCCAATCCCTCCGAGCTGCACACTCTAGGGACCTAAACCTTGTCACCACAATAAACAGAACATGCTGGAGGGATAGATTCCTGTCCCAGAGACTTCCCATACTCTAGAACAAACTATCTATCTGTATCAAACAAAGCTCCTCATTAGCACTCTTCAAGAAAAATCTTGATGATTGGATGGGAGATAGAAAATTCACCCCAAGGATCACTTCTGTGGCTCTGTTTGACAGGGGCACAGGAAAATAATTTTATTGGATGGCAAAAGCCAGGGTACCATTTGGCTAGACTTATATAGGCCCTAGGGCCAATAGCCTAGTACCTACCTATGAACTTATGAACCTATGAACTTAATGATTGATAACATATAAGTAGTGGCATGGTGGACAGCCATAAAGATATACCCCTTCCATAAGCCATGGTGCACTTGAGGAACAAAGCAACTATTTAGTGGTTCTCTTTTCACCTAGAGATGGCTGTACAGAGTATTCAACATTTTTAGAACATTATCTAAGGTCAACCAGACGTTTATAGCTAAAACTAATGCTTTGTCTAAATATAGTGTTTATTTCAAATATTTTCAGATTTATTATTTCAGAATCATTTTCTAGGTTTGGCCACATATCATATTCCTCAAATATCTGCTACTGCTTGACTTTATTCATATCAGTTTACAGAAGAATGATTATCATTAGTAAACATAATTACAGAGAATGAAAAAAAAAAGAAACAAGTAACCTATAACACAAAAATAGCATGAATCTGTTATCCAGAGGTACACAATAAAGAATGGCAGTCATGTTGAGGAAAAGGAAAACATTCCTGAGGCTCATTTACAAGTTGTTTATATAGTTGTAGAATTTATGTAATAGGGCACAAGGAGGTATGCATGGTATAGCTATCATTACATCTCTAAGGGCATTCTAAGAAATACTTCTGAAGGCCAAGTGCCTTTCCATACCTCAGTGTGTAGTAATATTTGTATCCTGAACACCCTCATATAACTTATATCCCTGATAAAACAGACATCTCTATTATTCTTTTGCAGGACATATTTTACATTTATTTATTTATTTATGAAAATTGTGAACTTTGCTTGGTATTGTCAAGTAAAATAGATCCTGTGCTCTTATTAGCTTACTGGCTGTTGTGAAGGGTTCTAGCTTTTAAACTACTGAGAACTTAAACTGCCATGTGTCATTGCACAATTCCTTTTGTAAAAGTCATTGCTAAATATTTTTTTTAAATCACAACTTAATTTGGAGTGGTGCAAATTTGGTGCCGGAGTTCATGTTGCTTTGGCCAACAGATGTCATGTTGAAAAGTTGATATTTGTTTAATTGAAACTGTAAAATGGGAGAGAAATGAGGTTTGATTAGTATAAATGGGGAGGAGGTGATAGGAAGAATTGTGTAAAGTGGTAGAGAGGGTAGGATAGCCCAATGAAGATGATGAAGTGGTGATGGGTAGAGAATCTACACAGTTAAGGTTGGAGAAAAGTGGATGAGATTGATGTTCAGCAGGGAGTATAGCATGAACAGAGCCATGAATTTCATAGGGGGTCTTTCAGAAGATGCTTGAAGGAAAGATGGTAGGTTACAGTTCTAACAGCCTGTGGAATAGAATTCCATTTTGTTTGGCAACAGAGTAGCAATAAAGGCTATTTCCAAATATTTTTGAGGTTTATAGATGGTGAGAAGTTGTTAATTATTAGAATGAAGAGGTTTGTTTGGGTGATAGGAAGGAAAAATAGAACATTGTGCAGGACAGGTGTAGGGTTTATATGTGATGTTTTGGGCAAGTAGCTAGTTGCATCAAGTCCAGGTACTGGGGTAGTTCAAGCTGGTTCAAACATATAAGAGCCTTGCAGTGATGTGTATAGTATTGTTTATTAGCAGCAAGCTTGTGTCAGAATAACCAACAAGAGTGATAGTAGAGCATGTCTATATTTTTCTGCTCTGTATAGGCAATAACTCAGATCACTTCATAGGTATTGTTGTCTTCCCATTGTTTTGAAATTTTCCCATGGTGTAAATATGGTGAAAGATATAGTTACCAGGAACTGGCATATTTTACAGAATGACAGCAGATGTTCCGATATATTAGCAGATGGCCCTAGATTTGTATATAAGAACCACAGTAATTTAAGGCAACAGTTATGTTTTCCTAGACATGTTATGTCTGGATCCCAAGTTTTGATGGGTACATCTAAATGTCATAAATGCAATTTTTGTCAGTTTATAGATGTGCCTAGGTTCTTTAGGCACCCTGTCACATGCTACTTGTGGAAGTTGAGGACATCTGCTGATTGCTCCACCAGGAATGTGGTTTATTTAGCACATTGTTAGTGCTGTTATAAATTCTACATTGGTAAGATGAACAGGAGCTTAAAAGAAAGAATTAGTGACCATGTGTATTGCATGAAGTAGCAGTATGATTTTAGAGACTTAGCGAAACATGTTTTGTCTACTGGCCCTGAACATAACTTTGTCTTCCACGTATTATGTATGATCAGCCCAGGTCTGCAAGGTGGTGATATAGTGACTCGTACTGAGGTGGTCGAGTTGGAGTGGATCTTGAGATTGGGGGCACACCTAGCTATGGGGTTGAATGATCATGTCCCCATTAAGCCTGTATTAAGGAATAAATGGCTGTAGGGCATTTATTGTTGTTTGTTTATATATTTATGAATATTTTTCATGTTTTATTTATTTGCGTTAATGTTTTTATTATTATTTTTTATTTTTTATCAGATTTTATGCCAGTAAATATTATCTACTTCATATGCTTTTAAGCTGAGAATGTGGCTGCACGAATGTTTGTTTTATTGGCTGTTAAGCTGTTTGAGATGATGTCATTTGTATACAAGTTATTCTGTCCCCATTCATGTTTGTCTGAAGAAGCAGTATGGTATTACTGTGGAAGCGCTAGCTTTATTTCTCTGCAATAAAGTTTTTTGGTACATCGAGTTTTAGGATTTAGCTGCATATCGAGCTGTCCTCTGCCTGCTTTGGGGAATTTTACAATTTTACAGTTTTGTTTGGTTGCTGCAGTTGGGCTTGTTTTTGATATATATATATATATATATATATATATATATATATATATATATAGTTGTATATAGTTATATATAGATATAGTTATATATAGATATAGATATATATATATAGAGAGAGAGATTATTTTGAATGTAGAGCTCAAATATGAGGTTGTCATCAATTGTCACATCAAGCAATTCTGTATGACATACAGTTTCTATCTTTGTGCTGTTAAGTGAGAAGATTTTGTAGCTGGATTTTTTTCTTCAGATGGGCTTGGGAAGGAATAGTAGTAGTTTTAATTTTTTTTGGGGGGTTGAGTAATATTTGGGCATTGTGAAGCCAGCTTTCAATGGAGATAAAGGTTTCTTGTGTGATTTCAAGAAGATGTGTCAGAGTGTCAGATGAGCATATTAGTGTTGAATCATTGCCATGTTGTATAAGTGATGCTTGCCTAGAAGAGGTATTGAGGTCATTAATGAAAATGTTAAAGTGAAGTGGACAAAAATTGAGTCTAGGGGTATACCAGTTGTAACAGGGAGGTAAGGAGACAAAGTATATTACCATCTAATATTTTGCTATCTGTCAAATAGGTAGCTTTTAAACCACTGAAATGAAGGAGGGGATAGACACAGATGGAGCAGTAGCTGAAGGAGTTTTCTATGGGAGATGGTATCAAAGGCTTTAGACAGATCCAGAAATATGGAAGAGATACATTTGCCAGAGTCCCTTTTATTGTTTATATTATCAAAGAAGGATAATGGTGCAATAGTTGTACTATGGCCTGGGCAGAATCCATGTTGAGTACTGGTTAAGAGTTGTTCTGAGAGGAGATGGTGAAGAAGTCCAGAGTGGATATATTTTCCTAGGATTTTTGAGCAAGGGGAGAGAATTGCAATGGGGTGAATGTTAGATACTTCTGTAGAGTTTCCTCCCTTGTGCAGTGGGCTGACATATGATCTTTTCCAAATAGCTAGGACACATGATTATTGTATGGCTCTATTGATTAAGATAGCTACTGGGTAAAATATGACTTCTGCAGCCATCTTGAGGTGTTCAGGTGGGAGGCTGCAAGCAGCTGTGGAGCAAGGTTTTAGTTTAAGTAGCAGGTTTTATTTTTATAGTAGATATCGTTACAGGTTGTAAGATAAAATTATTAGCATTTATGGCTGAGGGTTGTTTGGACTCATATTTTTCAGAGGTTAATGTGGTGGTGGAGGAGGCAGGTGGTAATATATTTTGGGATTGTATAAGAGAGGGTGATGTACTGTTGGTAAAAGTATTTTGAGGGGGAGCAGATTTGAAAGGGATGCAGTTCTTTTTTGAACCAGGATTGATTAGTATATGAATAGAGGACCAAATGTTTTTTTTTTTTTTTAACTTGTTTATGAGGTTCCTGCATCACTGAAAGTTTTTTTTAGCCACTGCCTCCAAGCTTTGTCTCTGGTGCAAGTAATATTTCTGGTAAGGATAGATAGCCAGGGGGAATGTTTTACATTTACTCTTTTTATACAGAGAGAGGCAAGGTTATTTAGTTTGTTTAAAAAGGTATTAAACATTATAACTGCATCATCGAATGGGATAGGTTTTAGTACAGACCCATTGAAGGACCCTAGGATACTGTTGAATAAGTCTTTGTTAAATTGTGTGATATTTCTGGTTGCCTTAACTTGGTGGTATTTGGGTGATGAGGGGTAAGTCTGTGCATATACAGGGGGATTGCCACTTACTGAGTTAGGATAGTTCCTCTGATAGTATTTTTACTATGGTCTTAGACTAAAATGCAATCAAGAATTGTGTCCTTATTGCTTTTGTTATATCTAGTAGTTGTTGTGATTAGTTGAGTCAGACCAAATAGATTTATGCATGATTAAGGACTGTCAGAAGTTACATTTTACAGTCAATAATGACATCACTCAGAATGAAGAATTGTGCTAGATATGCAGAAGAGAAATTCTTTGAGTATGGGTATGTTGTTTCCAGGGGAATATAGAGTATGATAATACAGATTTTTTTTTTCTTTTTTGTGTTTTTTTTTTTTTTTTTTTTTTTTTAGAATTTAGCTTTAAAACTGTTATGAATATTTTAGCTGAGTGAAAGTTGGGGGATGAAGTTGGAATAGGAAGCTTGGGTATAGTAGGATAACTCCACCTCTTTTTTGTGGGTTGGTTAGTCCTCACAAGTTTATAGCCTTGTGGAAGTACTGTTATATCTTTCATACTGGATTTAAGCCATGTTTCAGTGATAACTATGCTATCTAGAAAATAAAGAGATATCCAGGCATGTATAGCTGTAATTGTATTGCAAATACTATGAAGATTTAATGATATCAGCCTTAGCTTTTCAGCTAGACTTGTGCTTGACAGAATGCCAGAACTGAACGTCTGTGAATTGGAATTGGCTTGGGTGGAAAATATCTTTGTATAAGAAGGAAAGAATGCACTAGATGAGGGATAGCTTATAAATGAGGGAAGGGAGTTATTTGGGTTGTAATGGTGCCAGTAGTAAGGCCAGGGTTTTGTTGAATGTCCCCACACAACTGAATATTTGAGTTCCAACAACAAAAAAAAAAAATTGAAATAATTCTTAAGGGTTGGTACGAGTGGAAGTTTTATTTTGAAAGAGAGGTTATCACAGTGAAGTATTCTGTATTTAATACAGAGACTAGTGGTGAGATTAAACAAGCTATGTGATATATTTGGATAGTTATAATTGTCTTAGTCAAGTAGGAGGCTGGAGACTGGGATTGTCATATTGCAGTGTAATGGAAAGTGATACTATTTTAAGTGCGTGGTCAGTACTAGAATATGAGAGAATAGTATAAGGAGAAGTCATTTGTTCACAAGAGATTCTAATATGGGGAGAGGTGGTAGAGGGCTGTAGTTTAGGAAAAAGTCTTTTAGATGGAAAAGTGAAAGGACTGGGAGTAGTATAAAAGGAAGTGGTCATCTGGTATGTACTGAAAGAGGTTGAGATGATTAAAAATGAGGTAATTATATTGTGGAGGAGAAATTTTATACTATCTTGATGTTGAATGGTCAAATCTGTTAGTGCTGGTTTATGGTGAAGAATAAATGCTGGGAAAGGAAGGGTGGCTGGGAATTGGGGGTAGGGTGGGGGGAGTGATCCTGAGTGAAACAATGGTAAATGGAGTAGGATACACCTGATGAGAATGTTTGTAGATCCCAAAAGAAACAATCAGAAGATTCTACTCCTAGCAGGTTAGTACATCAACCCAGCTGTTGCACACAGATATAAGGATATAAAAGTCAAAAGCACAGCAAATTTAATTGGTATAGAGCTTAACAGTATAGTGTAATATGCTTTGCTAAAGTTATTCTTCCTTTGAGTTAAGGATGCTGAGCTTTACCTTTGAGTGCAATGGGTAAGGCAAAGGACAGGTGGGAAGCTTAACAATCAAATTGCAGCTATTAAAGCATGTGGTACTTAACAGTATATTATAATATTGTTAGCCAGAGTTTATTTCTTTGAGTTAAGGGTGTTTGAACTTTCTCTTTATGTTTGATGGTAAAGACAGAGGGTGAGGGGAAAAAGCTAAAGAATCATATGGCTGTGCTTAAGACCATGTTTATCAAATGCATCCTAATATTCCTATGCTGCTTTAGAGTAACTGCTATGGTCTACATTTATACAGAACTATTGGACAGGCTTTTTATGAGATATTAGGTAGGGTAATACTGACTATGTCCTCTGTATGTGTGCACACCATTAACATTTCAGAAGACACACTTATATAATGTGTATATGATAATAGTGCATAGGCAGCTATTTTAACAATAATATACTCAGTCAGATAGTGTAGGTTGTCTTTGCAAGATTTTTCTCAGGATATCCCTGTGATCTTACAGTTAGCTAACAACTGTGTGCTGGGTTCAAATATGCAGTTATATAGGTTTAAAACAGTAAAACCAGGGATGCATTCAGAAACAGAAGTGCTGTCGGGGCAAGGTCTTCTCTGGTGTCACACTATACTGAGGATAAATTGTGATGTGGCAGTTCAAATCAGCCATGAGGGGTTTATTTTTAAGGCCACAGAAAAAAATGTCATGCCTGGTATGGTTTGGGATATTCATGTTAGGGGAATGGTGTCTGCCATATATTACAATATCTAGACCATACCTCCCAACCTCTTAGAGCAAAAAATCTGGACAAAACCTAAAATGATGAGGGGACAAATAGGGACAGATTTTAAATATTGCTCTTACAAACTTAGAAAGTTGATAGAATAATAGGTTTTGCTTTAGCATGAATTTTCTAAGGATGTGGAGTCTTAAGCTCAAATGTTTGTCATTATTTAATGACTTCAATTCTCAGCTATTTGCCAGAAAAGTACAGATTTTAGGAGGAACACACCAAAAATATGAGGCAAAACTCTGGACATTTTGTGAAAATCTGTACAGTTGAGAGGTATGACTCTAGACCCTGGTCTAGAAAGAAAGACATGCTAATTTGCTTGATTGGAAAAGGCTGCCCTCTAATCACATTAAGCAGATGGGTGATTCAGTATAGCTGGCGGCACCAACACCATGTGACTGCCTTGCTGATCATTCATCCGGCCAGCTCTTACCTCTATACAGCAGATGACTTGTGTGTGGAAAAATCAAATCCTGTTTCAGACTGTTTGATGTTTGATCAGAACAGGATCAAAAAAGAAAAGAAAAAAAAGAAAAAAATTGCTGATTTTTGTGCAGGGCTATAACTGTTGAAATATGTGTAAATGCTGGTAATATATTTTATATGAATGTTTATTAAAGTCCCTTTAGACCATCTGCACTAATCTATTTTGCAATTTTTTTTTTGTTTTGCATTCTTTTTCCAAAATCCCATTTTCTTAACTGACCTGCAAAGATTCAGTGATATAGTTTAAGTTGAAAATATTAGCTCAAAATGGTAAGTGGTCAGAGTTATAGACATAATTTTAAAAAGAAACAATATTTTTCATATTTTAACTTCTATTTTAGCTGTTTTTTATGTATCAGGATAATGCATTTTGCACAATGGAATTTTGGTAAGAAATGTTCAGGGTAGTCATTTTAAAAATGCATTGTACAACTCCAGTCACTGATATTGTCTTACAGCTATTTTCATAAATCATATTTAGGATCAAAGTTACAGAAATTGAGAATAATACTTTGGGGGTGATAGTCTGCATAATGTTAAACTGTTTATTTATTTATTTTTCTTAACTGGGCCTTGCCCACTGGCTTCTCTTTATGTAGCAAATATGCCCATTTATTTTGGGGGTGGAAGGACAGGAGTAAGGCACAGCTGAGCTTGGTGAGAACTCTACAGTTTATTCATTCCTGCCTGGAAAGTTCAGTTGTCCCCTCATTACAAGGCAATAGTCAGCTAAAAGACAGTGGGACAGCTTGCTTGCTTGTATTGTATGGGAATTTACGCTCTCATAACCTGTTTACCTTCTCACCAGCTGTTTTGAGGCCAGCTATTGCTGTGTCCAGAGGGGAAGTGAATGCACCTTTGGATATTAAGTTCCCCCCAGCTTACAAATGTTATTCACTCAACTACTGTGGCCTCAGAAAGCTCAGACCACAATGGAATGTAACACCTTGTGTTCCCACTAGATATCACTTGTGTCATGAGGCACAACCACTTCTATTACCCCAGAATGGGCAAGGCAGCAGCCGTGCACTTCCATCCTCTCAGACCTGCTCCTTCAGATACCTGAGACAATAATAGAACTTGGGCTACCTACACTATAGTCAGGAATGTATGACTTGCAACCTTGCAGCTGGATACACATTGACCATTTTTATCTCATAACCTTAGCAGAATTGTAGAATTTGTTATAAACATACTTTTCAATTTTCCCCACCCTTTCTGAAGATACTTTATGCTGTTTTTTATAATTTATGCAGATGTATATGCTGAATTTTGTCCCCATTACAGATAAGAGCTAGTGATGACAGAATTAATGTCTCCTACTGGGACTTTGAAGGTTGTGCAGGAGGATGATCTATAATTAAAGGTCATGCCTAGATGCCTGCAATACTTTTCTTTCAAGGAAGTAATGTGTAATGTATATAAAAATAGTAATCTTATTGTTCAAATTTCCTTGACCATTTTATAGGTAATGTTATCCACTATAGTGTTTGCATTATATAGAACCTTGTTTCTACTGTGTCCCCAGAGTTTATGACTTTTAATTCAGTTTTCTAATTAAACACTACCTTGATATGAAAAAAGGAAATTGTGCACTCCAACAGAAACACACTTACAACAAGCATTGATCAACGTGAATAAGAAAGGGTTGTGGTTATCAATGCTTTCACAGTGAGGTGTTCATTTTTACTTTTATGTTATATCAGAGTAATAGTTTCAGAAAACCTTGATCTTGATAGATTATTGGCAAAATATGTTGTCAAGTAATGGTAGGGTGGAGTGTTTGCATTATTTTCCTATACTAAGATGTCCCTCAGCAAGTCAAAAAGTTACTATAAAACAAGACAGAAGTGAATGTCTTGGAAGAGCATGATTTCAGATTAGAATGGCCATAAAGTTTTAGATAGTATTGTAAATAGTCCAGGGTGTTTAAGATTAAACATTCTGCATCTCAGACACTGAATGAGAAACCAATGAAGCAAAGCTAGAAGCTGTTTTTTTTTCTTGAGTACCTGGTAAGGTTTAGCCATATGGTTTCATCTCCTTGATCCCTGAAACCCAGCAGCAAAGTAGTTTTTTTTTTTCCAGTGAGAATTTTCCAGAAGAGATGATACTTCCTAAACTGGATTGGAATAAGGCCTTCCACTTGTGAGGGTTAGTTGCTGATTACTTCCATTTGAATTGATAATGACTGGCCCCTAGCCGAAAGTGGAGGAACCTCCTGGATCGCCTGTCCATCAGAATATGGTAGTACACATCCTTGAGGTCTATCGAGCACAAACAGTCTTCCTCCTGCAGGAAGGGCAGGATGGATTGAAGCGTGACCATCAGGAACATTTCCTTGGTAATGAACAGATTCATTGTAGACAAGTTGAGAATCGTCCTTAGGTCCTCCGTCTTTTTTGGCACCAAAAAGAACCTGGAATAGATGCCTGATCCGGACTGCTCTCGGGGTACCTGCTGGATGGCTCTTTTTTTGCAGTAGTTTTTGAATTTCCAAGGCCACAGCCTCCCTCTGAGTGGGTGGGACATCTGGGAGGCACCTTGTGTCAGGGGGGTTTGTTTATGAAGGGAATAGAATAGCCTCTGGATATTATTTGCAGCACCCAGTGATCTGTCATGATGGACTCCCATTGGGCTAGGTGCATCGAAAAACACCCCACGACTGCCACCAGAGAGGTGAAGTTGGGTAACCCCTCAGGGTTGCTGCATGGGTCACTCTGAAAAAGATTCATGTGACCCGAAGTTCTTCAGCCCCCCTCTGCCTCTGGGCTGGCATCCACCTTGTCCCCCTCCACCTCTGGGGGAGAAGGAGTCCTGAGCATTCCAGGACTGCTGAGTTTTCCAGAACCACAGCTTCTTTTGCCCTTGCTGGTTCCTGGAGAAGGACCTTTGAGGGTTAGAGAAGCAGATCCCGACAGCTGACAGTGTCTTACCATCTTTCTTGCTCTGGACAAGCATATCGTGGACAGTCTTCCAGAACAGGGTGGAACCGTCAAAGGGTGCGCTATTGAAGGACACCTTGAAGGGTTCCGAGAAGTCGCAAAGATGGAGCCAGGCATGATGCCTTAAGGCGATGCCGGACCCTCTAGCCCTAACGGCTCCATCAGTGACATGAGAGAGTAAATGCATGGATGTATTAGACACAGACTTGAGAGTGGCCATACGAGCCGAGAAGGTCCATTTATCCTCGGCCAACATGGACTCCGGGGGAGACTCAGCGTACTCTTTCATGAGGTCCCACTGCAGTTGAATTACATCGGCCAAGTAATTCAGCATGCTTATAGAAAAGGTGGCTGAAGCAAAAGTCCACTTTACAAGATGGTCCATAGCCCTGGACTCCTTGTGTGGGGGGTGGACCGAGGAACTTTCTTGGGTGAGTTCCTTTTTTGTAGCCGCCGCCACCACCATGGCATCAACTGGGGAACCTTTGTTCCAAGAAGCTCTATCTGCCGGTGGACTCAGTATTTTGTCGGGTCTTTTGGGTATAGGCTCCACAGTGGGCCTGTGTCGAACACCTCCAGAAATACAGACTCATCAGAGGAAGGTTTTTGGGCGGACCACCCCCCCCCCTCTCTGGTGAAGGATTTCCATAATGTCTCCAAAGGAGACGTATTCGGGGGGGTGATTTGGGTAAACATTCCCCTTCCTCCAAGTTGGTATCCTCAGTGCGGTACTCAGGGGAGTCCAAGTGCCTCCTCTTATGCTGGCGTTTGTGAGGGACCTCCTCAAGTGGACTCTCCAGGGATGGCTCACAAATGGTTTCTTGTTCTTCCAAGGGAACTGTCTGGGGCACAATGGACACAGGCTATCTCTGGGGGGACTGGATGATGGAAGACAAACCCAACTGTGAGGGAGCAGGGATGGACCCCGAGGACAGAGTGAGGGGTCTCGATCCTCCAGATAGAACCCTCTCCACGATGTTGAATGCCGAGGGAGACCCAACATCCCTGAAACTGGTAGCCGAGACCCTTGGATCCGACAAAGGGATCGGAGCTGAAGCTGCAATGGTCAGACCTGACAGGACGGTATGCCTCGACAACAACAGACCCGATGACACACTTATCCCCCCAGATCCAACTCCCAACTCTCGGCTCCGAGAGCTCGGATCCAAAAGCAGATCCGACAGAATCGAGGGCATGGCCGGTGTCGAGGCCGAAGGCACCATTGGCACCGACACCCTGACTCCGGGGCTCCTCAGATCCATAGACTCCGATATCCAATGGTGGATTGGAGAAGGAGCTATTGGGGTGAAAACAAGAGCCAAACTCCCCGCACCGGGAGGGGGAGGAGCCAGCAATACCCTCATCTGCATTTGAGATCATGCCTCCTGAACCTGATCGACTTCTTTGAGGCAGTCACCAAAAATGGGGATGAGGGTAAGATGGTTCACACAGCCTATCTTAACCTCTTCAAGGCTTTCAACACCATCCCACATTCTGGAATTATAGCTAAACTCACAAAACCAGGTATAAATCCCTATGTCACAAGATGGGTTGCCAACTAGCTCACTGAAAGAACCCACACTGTAAAAGTTGCAGACTCCAAATCTGACCTCAAAGAAGTGACAAGTGGAGTACCACAGGGTTCCGTCCTGGGACCTCTCCTGTTTGGTATCTACTTCTCTGAAGTACAGGCTAACACAGAAGGCCTCTGGCTAATGAAGTTTGCAGATGACTGCAAACTAGGAACCATAGTCAATTCCCCAAATGATGTGGACATCCTACAGAAGGTGCCCTCACTGTGACAGATGCCTGGTGTCAGAGCCATGGCCTCAAGCTCAATGCTAAAAAGTGCAGTGTCATCCCCTTTGGTAAAAACTCTATACCCATGAACTACCACATAGGCAGCAATCTACTTAACACAGAATGCGTGATAAGAGACCTTGGGACCCAGGTGGACAGTAGTCTCTCCTTTGATAGTCACATCACCACAGTAGTCAGGAAGTCCTTCTACTTGGCACACCTCATCATAAAAGGGTTCTCATCCAGGAAAAAAGAGGTCATTGTTCCCCTCTACTCATCACTCATTAGACCCATTATAAGAGTACAATGCCCCTTTTGGAATGTACCTCACAAGACATCTGCAGCAGCTGGAAAGGCCACAGAAGTACCTCACAAAGAGGATTATTGGCCTCAAACAAATGCCCTACACTGACCACCTCAAAAAACTCCAACTTTACTCCGTAGCATATCGCCTACTCCGAGTTGATCTCTGCCTAACATATAAAGCTATGTCAAACCCAGAGCTGTTGGACATGCTAAACCTAAAGAAATCCCAATCCCTCTGAGCTACATGCTCTAGGGACCTAAACCTTGTCACCACAATAATCAGAACATGCTGGAGGGATAGATTCTTGTCCCAGAGACTTCCTATATTCTGGAACAAGCTACCCATCTATGCCAAGCAAAGCTCTTCATTAGCACTCTTCAAGAAAAATCTTGATGAGTGGATGGGAAATAGGAAATACACCCCGGGGATCACTTCTGTGTCTCTGCTGGACAGTGGCACAGGAAAATAACTTTCTTGGGTGGCGTAAGCTATGGAACCTTGCTGGCTAGGCTTACGTAAGCCCTTGGATCAATAGCCTTGTACCTACCTATGAACCTATGAACCTATAATATGAGTAGGGAAACATGATTAATGCTTTACGTGGAAATGTAAAGTACATTTTGGGTGAGGGTCGCCCTCCACCAGTAGGGCCAGGAAAACTATGTGGTTATTATAAGTTGAGAAAGCTATGCTCCTTTATTATGTGTCCAGTTAAGTTGATGTCCTCAGTTTCCACAGCTTTACATTTAATTCAACATACAAAAACTAGGAAAGATAGAGTCAAATGACAGAGACACAAAATTATTAGCTGCTAAGGACTACAGAATGCACAGCTGGGGGGGGGTCTTCATGTCTTCAGCTAATCTGGTATAAGAAAGCTATTTATCATGTACTACATGGTTTAATGTTACAAAGTGTGGTTGTAAATCACCAGAGACAATCTAGGCCAATTGACACCCAGGACAATAAAAGGAGTGCTGCCCTCTCAATCAGAAGTTGAGGACCAAAGAGAAGGTCCTAAAACATGTTTAGAACTAAAAGAAAATATTTTGAAGAGCAAAAAAAAATTCACAATGATCTTATACTATCTTCTTGCAGTAGTTACTAACAAGTAAACATGCAGACGTGTTAATTTAAGTGCATCCTAACCTACTTAATGAATGCCATTACTGCACTTTTGCCTATTAGATAACTCTTCTGTGGTGCCAATTGATCCTCCTGATAGTTTTCAGGGACAGTTACCCCTTACTTTACCCTAGTTATGGAACTGTTAATCAATTAAATGTGTAAACAATTCAAAAGGATTTGATAAGTATATATAAGGAAGTGCTAGAATATAAAAAATATAAACCAAATGATGATACAATAACTGATCTTGTTAGCATGCTGCCCAGCTAAAGAACAAATGGTGGAGAATGCAGTCAGCTGTGGTTTTGAAACTTTTGGAATAGGGAGATTCCAGGCCTAGAGAAATGTATGTTCTCTCTTGAGTCTGCCATTGTGCAAGTAACTGTTTCCTATTTTTTATTCACCCATTTTTAAATAATTGCTAATGTGCACTAATTGAACACTTTTGCTTTTTGATGAATATTGAAAGATGGGGGTGCCATTTTGTTTATATCCACTTTTAGCTGTAGATGCTTATTGTATAATAGCTGTCATTGAAACTATTAATTAAAATTTCATAGCAGTTTTGATTGAAGACTCACACTACAGAATAAATGTTGCCTTCTATGATATGAAAGATCATTTGCTTAAATTTTACAGTAATTTACGGTCAACATGTACAATGGATTTTGGAATGTTTTCTGTTAATGGTCCTGATTCAAAAAGGTGTAGGATAGTGCTTTAGTACCCTACCATTAACCTATTTATTCAATTATTTCCCTCAATTAGATATCATACCAGGAGAATATAGTGGCCATAGGTACTGCAAGACTGCAGTAGAATTACTGTATCATATACAAAATCTTGTTGCATAGACAACAAAGGGATTTTAGAAACAGTCTATGCTAATTAATCTCTTTAGCTGTGTGCAGAATTGCCATATGTAGTCTAAACATGATACATAACTTTAAATGGTCTCCGGACATGGCTGATACCAGAATGTCACCTGCATGTTGTTATACTGCAAAAGACAAAAAAGGGAACACTATGTCATGTATACTGTATTACTAATAACAAAGTACAGACAACATATTGTGATAGTGTGCAGTTAAAATACACTCACTGGACTTTTAAATAATGCATTTCTGTTCTCCCCTATGCATTAAAGGCATGATAATAAATTCAGACCCACTGTACCTACACATAACCATTGCCCAGGGTGACAATTCTTTACAGTGGCTCAATGACCTCTGCCAATGTATGTCAGCAGCTTTACTGATGGCAGTTAGGCATTTTCCACTACCAAAATGCTGGAGATATAGCTTGCTTCTACGCAAAGGCCCAGTGGTTTAAATGAGCTATGCAAGTACAATTTAACGATACAGTCATGTGCTTCACAAATGCGTGAGTGGTTTCCTGTGGTCCAGTGGTGCAAGGTTTGATTCTCTCAGCTTCCACTGCCTAACTGCGTGACTCAGAGCAAGTCATTTAACTAGACACTTCTTCCAGGCTGAGTCTGAAAATGGTCAATGGAGATCAGTGCTCTACCCTGGAAAACAATAAAAAAAAAATAAATAAATAAATAAATAAATATTGGCACAGTTTTCTAATGGAGCCATGAGGGATATATAAAATGTGCATATCAAAAATGCTCAGAGCAGCATGCTATTTTGTGCACACATTATTTTGGAATATATCCTGATGTAATTTTTAGCATTTCATACATTAACAGTCAAGATAGTTTATATTACATCTTCATATTACACTGCTGCCTTGTTTTTATGGCTTACTACTGTATCTGAAGAGCAGCAGTCACTCAGCAGATACACAAAGGGACCAGACAGAGAAATACTGAAAAACAAAGAATCATTTGTAGAAATATATTTCAACCTCCCCATCACAACAAATGCTAATGGTAAATGTGCACATTTTCTCTAGAAAAAAATGTTTTAACTTACTGACCCCTGAATTCACAATGGCACATCTCTGATGGACATTATGCAGTCTACTAATTTGGACATGCCATGCATATTATAATTTTGTCTGTAATTCCCAGTTTCATTTCCCCACATCAATAGCACTGCACAGAATCTACACTTGTAATATACTATATCACACCCTGCAGCACTTAACGATAGTACATTTTCTGAAAATAACTAACTAAATAAATAAATAAATAATAGATTTATGTACCCAGGAGCATAATTTGAATGATACTGTTTGGGTGGCTTAATATCAGTTTGGAGAATATTTTCACTGAAGTGGTAGTGGAAGAATGGGGCAAACATTGACGTACTAAAGTGAAAAACAATAAGTTCAGGAGTACAGGAATGCAGTAGACAGAATTCTCTGACGGATAAGAAATAAAAACTGCTGGTTAATTATGATCTGTATCCTTTAACTATGTCTTTAGTCAGGGGATGCTTATCTGCAAGCAAATGTTATATTCTTAAGTTTTTTTTAATTATTTATTACCACTTTTGCTTTTAATTTTGCGACTCTTTTATAACAGACTTTAAAAAGGATTATTTAAGTCATTTTAAGTGACTAAATATGCATTTTCCTAAGCAAATAGTTACAGACTTTCTGGCGTTAGCTTCACACTGGCATGCCTGGATAATGCACTTTGTCACCAGTAATGTCACTTCCTGCAGACTGCAATGGTCACAACAATGGTCATTTAAGCCGGCTGCCTCAGTGGGATGCAAAGATATAGCATCTTGTGTTTTCCCTTCCATCACAGCAGTAGTGTTTATTCTGTGCACCTCATTTCAAGTGTTTCATGAACCTAAGAAGACAAGACGACATATTGCCAACTGTTTATCACAGCTGGATCATAAGTAACAGAAATTAGTTTTGGCTGTAAATCAGCACAGTCTATTCAGAAGATTTGGTTAACTCAAGTATATGTAAAATATCCTATGCCTTTTGCTGTAAGAATAGTACAAAAATATTCACTGGAATGTATTAATTCAGTGGGTTTAATCCATATGTCCACAGTCCCAAGTAAAACAAGGTTCTCAAAATAAATAGATTGATTTGCATAACAAAAAATGGAAGGAAAATAAATTATTAAATAATGATTCATACCTTCATAGTGAGGAAAAGCTACGCTGGTGCTGGATTCTCAGCTGGAGTGCCTTCTGTGTTGAGTCTGCATGTCCTCCCTGCAGTCGAGTGGCATTTGAAAGACATGTGTGAATGGGCATGCCTTCGTTGAAGGCTGGGTGTCAGGCTGGCACCTCAGCACCATAAAAATCATCTGCCAATCATTAGCGGACCGGAGTTCCACTGTGGCGATCCCTAACTGGGAAAAGACAAAAGAAAAACAACAACAACCTTCATAATGAGGAATCGCCATTACAATATGAGAACAAAAGCATTAAAACAAATGAAATGAAGAGAAATAAGTATTTAACAGGCTATATCATATATAGATATATATACACATATATACATACAATAGATATGGATGTATGGGTGTAAGGTACTAGCTCAACTGTGCACCTACAGCGATAATCAGATGATAGATGTACAATATTGAAACAATAAAGACCTGCACATTCTGCACATGCTCTGGGAATTAACCTGGAATACACTAAATCAAAGACAAGGGTTTTTTGAGGGACGCAAGCCCCCACCCCACCCCACCTCACACATCCTGCTAATTATACATATCACATCTGACATCACACTCCCCCAAGAAAGGGCATATTCTCCTACATGGGAATTGTCAGTCTCGCATATCTGTCAACCATCTGTTTGCATCATCCTAATGGTGTTTACCAAACAGGTGTTGGTATAGGTGCACAGTTGATCTAGTACCCTATACCCATATTTTTATTATGTATATATATATATATATATATATATATATATATATATATATATATGTTTAAACCGTTGTCAGTGTACTACCCTGGTAAACAAATTAATTAAATAATCTCATTAATTTAACTGCTGAGATCCCTCCTGTATATGCATGTTGTTGATAATGGCTTAGTCGATAATGGCTTACTCAGTCAAAGATTTACTTCTTGGTAGGGTAGTACAACATAATACACAAACTAGTAATAATCACACGTCAGTATGTCAATACTTTCTGGACTGAAAATGTGAAGTTATTGCTATAGTTAAGGTTTACTCTATAAGATAAGACTGGGATTTAATTAATTCAGTTCTTTATAATCCGTGAAAGCATGCAAGCGAAAACGTCAGATAATGTCTAGTAATTCTATTCTTATCAAAATATTATATACAAAAGAGGTCCACTACATCAAAAAAAACACTGACTGGAGAAAACACAGCCAAAAGAAAAGTAGTATTATAAGTATCAACAGTTCATGACCCATCTCACCTGCCTAGATTGCAGCCCTTATATCTCTTCTTAAGACTTTGGAGTTCTTCATCTATCAGAGGCATGTCACTTCATAGAAGACTTTCATATGAAATCCAACTAAATCGAAAAATTACTGATATATACATATGTATATTTCAACAAATATATTGGTCTCTTGAACACAAGCATCTAACTCGAATGTACAATTTCATGCAACTAAAGAAATGTTTAATAACAGTTAGGTTAAACTGACTAAAAGGACAGGGTGTATGGTGTGCAGATTTAATGTGAGTTGTATCAAAGTATCTACTTAATTTAAGACAAGAAGTTTAATTCTGAAAAAGATAAATAACCACTTTTGTATTTGAAGAAGGCTGGATGACAATTTGTGCACTTCAAGGATTATAGGCAATACTGCGTGCAGAGAGCAAAAAAACATTAATGTAGGTGGCACAGACTTCACAATGGAAGACCTTATTAGTAAACATGCAGATTTGTCTAGTGAACTAAATGATAAATTACAGCTCCAAATCTAATGGGGATACAGAGAAGCTATGATGAACATATTAAGAGACATCCATCTGTTTGTTTCTAAAAATGAAAAATATTACAATATCCCATATTTATTTAACATTTGAGCTGTGCCAAGTATTTTAGGCAGAAGTTTGTAATAACATAAAAGTGCCACTGGATTATATATTTCATATATGTGAATTTCTGACTGTAAACACATATCAGTACTTGTTTCCTGTAGTAAATCTTAAACTGGAAGAAATAACTGAGTGTTACTTTGCATGTGTGCATTTATGTGGGCATTCTGTGGGGAAGGATTGTTTGAAAAGGAAGTAAATGCCTCATTATCTCTCATTCTGGATATATGTGTTTGGATAAATAGACAGACAGACAGACAGACAGATAGTAGTAAGTGATATAAGGTTTTGCTGGTAAGGTGCAACTGGCAGTTCGTACATGTTCTAAAAACATGGCTCCAATGCAGCTGAAAGCAGAAAATCACTCTCTAACATTTGCATTCCACATTGTGTTTGAAAAAGACTTGAGTTATTTTCTGCTCCATGTCTCCTAGTCAAGTGTATCACTAAATTTCCCATTATGGCATCATATTGTTTTGTTTGATAGTGAAAGCCACTGTAGCCTTTTGTCTTCTTCCATTGAATAACAATGTCACTTTCCAAAACATCATTATCTATTTGTTTTGTCCTGACACAAGAAATAAACTGTTATTTTGTATTATCATATCTAGGTAATCACATCACCAAAATTATTTACTGTTTTACTTTCCTTTTAAGAGTAAAAAATATTACAATATCCCATATTTATTTTTTTAACATTTGAGATGTGTTAAGCATATCACGGTTATAGATGACAAAAATGACTCAGAATGTGTATCATAGGCTGAGTATAGGAAATGTATGCAGTATCTGATACGTTGTTGAGATAGGAAATAGTGCAATCACAAGAAAATAGACATGATGGTAAAAGCGGCAGCAGTGATTTATTTAGTACAGAAGAAACCGTTGTGGTAAATCAGGAACATTGTTAGTAAAGTGTTCATCAAAAGCTGGTGTCACATACGTTTTGGAAGACAGATGACTTACAGTTTTCCAGAAATCGCAATCCATGCATAAAGCAACATATACCCTCACAGAAAAGCAGGTGTATCATAAGAAATCAGGATTGCCTTAGGGGACTATGATCATAGCCGGAATGAGTCATAACCGTATGGATGTCACCTATTTTATATATTTTATGGCAGATAAAGGCCTTTCTATTTCAGATTTTAAAGATAGGTTTCTCTCCTTAATATACATGACAGTGGTATACCTGTTTTATATTGTCTTCTTATAATAAGTAAAACCACAGAGGCAACAGAACCTAGGTTTTTACACTAATGTTTTTTCTTTTCTTTTTTCCAAGTGAATAGCTTGCATCCACGTCTAAGACTGTCATGTTGAATAAAATGCTTTGCTTCAATAAATTATGTCTACGAAACTTAAGCTGTCTGTGACTCTAAACAAAGGCCATTGCTGTGCACTATTAGACAAAAATCCCAGTACAGACTATATTCTGTTACAATCAATTTAATTTTATTTTATCAATATTTCACAAAAAGCTCTTTTCTTGCAACTGCTAATAGCATTAAGCATATATGCCCACAAGCAAAACCTACAGGGTTAACTGATGAATGATTTAATGAAGGAAGATTAGAATAAATCTGACTGTGTTTCTTTTAGACAAACCATGAAACGTGATACTCAGAATTTATTAGTATTTTGAAAGGACCAGCTGAGAAGTCTCCTTCCCTCCATTAGTCATGCATATGCTCTGAGTAGTGGATCTGGTAATTGTTTATAAAAAGGCATGTGATGTTATAATAAAATCCATTCCATAAAGAACTTTTTACAGTGAAACAGAATATCAGCCAAGACTGTATGAGGTAAGTAACTCTTTCACTGCAGTTCTTAAGTGATGCAGTTAACAGTGAACTTTCCATAGAGTAAAGATCAAATTATCTTTGCAATTTTCCATGCCATAGGCCACCTATGTTGTTTACTGTCAGTGCGAAGTGGAATTATATTTTAAGTTTTAAGAGGCTATACAACACACGTTGTAGTAAAGTTACTCATGATCAAGGGATATGTGATGGCACAGTGTACAATGTACACAGTTAGGTAGAAATTCTACGCTGTCAGCAGAAAATTACCTGCAGTGCCCTGACTGCAGTTTTCAAGAAAACTTGATTTAGTCTAACAGATAAACCACACAAGTGACACATTGCTTGGTAGCAATGATGCCCCTAAGATTAATTATGCAGAGCCTACCTTACAAATTCATGCAGAACAGTATGTATAATGAACTTATGAATGTTTATAATAAACCACTGAAGTTTCCATCTTGAAAGTGTTTGCATCTGTGAATTAAACAATATATAAACCTAGTGTCTTAATCAATAAGAATGCCATGTTCTTTTGGGCTGCTAACCTGTTGTTTTTCAACTGACTAGGCTTTGCTTCCTAGAGCTCTGTAGTGAAACTTAATTGTGATGAATACTTGTGTGCTTAGAAGAAAATAAATTATACCGGTTTTGTATATCAATTTTGTATAAATTGCATTTGCACATTTAGTAACTGGAGCTTTTCAAGTTATAGTTGCTCTTTTCCATTTTTCAGTTAAAACTTCTTTACAGCTAGTATAACTGACACAAATTTGGTTTTAGTCTTTAGTCTACAGACACACACTCACATACATACAGTGTGTGTGTATATATATATATATATATATATATATATAAATATATATATATATATATATATATATATATATATATGTGTGTGTGTGTGTGTGTGTGTGTGTGTGTGTGTGTGTGTGTGTGTGTGTAAAGAGAAAAGGACACACAGACAGAGACTTCAATTAGATGGGACCCTTGGTGTGCAAGCTCTGTTGAATTTTCTAACTACTAGATATGTTGCAAATATTGATTTCCCTAAAGAATAATCCCCTCTTATCTTCACCAATTTACATTATTTATTACAACATTTTCAAAAATACCACTTCAGTGCTTCTAGTGCAACAAGTCTTTGAGTACTTCTGGTGCAAAAATGCCCTTAGAGCTCTGCTAAATTGCTTGCCTTGTGAGTTCATTTTTCCATCTGTTAAGATATCAATTTCCATTTGTTGATTTCTTAAGATATTTACAACTGTTTCTCTCAACCCTCAAATCAACTTTCTTCTTCAAGGATTCACAGACTAAATGCTTTCTGACTTTCTATGTATGATTTCCAGTGAATTATTGCAGTCACCTTCCTTGGAATTGCCACCATAGTGATGATGTCCTTATCATGATGAGGTCACAGATTGGAAAAGAGTACAACACATGATGCCACAGTCAGCATGTGTGTAATTAGCAAAATGAATTTGCTGTGCTATCTTGGTGCTACACATTTTGTTACATCTAGGCATTACTTTTACTTTGGCTGACTAAGTGTGAAACTGTATACCACAAATGCTATTCTTATCTATCTAATCTATCAGTCTATCAGTCTGTCTGTCTATCTGTCTGTCCATCTTTCTTTCTGTCTATCTTTTAACCTACCTATCTATAAGGGGAGTATGAACACGATGATGGGCTGACTACACTACATTGTAGTGATGGTCTGCCTGTCTGTATTGCACCATCTTGAGCTGCTTTCCTACTGCTCTTCAGGCAACACATAACCTGACTGATTTACCTACACTTGTGTAATATAGCCACACAACTTTTAACAGTTGTGATCACTGATTATCCATTTGGCTTGTCAGTCTCCTCCTGAGACTTGTATTGTTTCAAAAGCGGGGATATCAAGTGACTGAAGATGTCAGGGGGGGGGTGATACATCTGTGTAGTCTGTTTACTTAAATGAATTTAACATTCTACATTCTGTTACTGTTTTCCTCTTACCCTTTCCACAACTCTTTAACTGTCATGTCTCTGTGGATTCCACTCAGTCAAGTGCTCCATTCCATGGGTTCCCAACCCTCTCTTTGAAAATTTCCTTGATATCCAGTAAGTAGTCAGTCTCTACAATCCGTTGACTCTACCCATTCCTTTGTACTCTGTCCTTCCTATCAAAATGGCAGTTTCATATCTCAATGACACGATATTGTACACAGATTGTATGTCTCTCCTTTCTGTTCCATTCTCAAGTGAGAAGAGTTCTAGCTTCTTAGCCTCTGGTCATACCTCCTCCTCCAGACCACAGATGTTTATGATAACTTTCCTTTGGAGTTCTTTTCCAAGGGATTACTGACCTTTTCTTATATAGCCTCCAAGACTATATGCCATACTTAGGTGTGGCCTGAACAAGGCACTGTGGAAAGGAGGCTTTACTTCTTAGCTTCTGAAATCAATCCTCCTAAGGATATGTTTGCATTCTGTTAGCTTCTGTCTCAACAATTTTATGTTGCTCCAGATGGCTATTTCCAAGTGTGTCCAACACCCCAGAGTTTTTTTTTTTGCTCTGTTGACATCAGTTTCACTCCCACCAGCCACTGATATTTCACACCAGAGTATCTGTGGCCTAAATGCAATACCTTGGATTTATTTGCACTGTTCCTCAGCCTGGTAAAAGAAAGTGCAGAAATAATGAAAATAGATTAAGTGTAGTATGCATTGTAAAAAATAGCATATATAACTTGGTTGTAGACAGGGGTATGTATATTATGTAGCACAGAATAGCCCTCATTTGTTGATTATGTATTTTTATTAGTTATCTATTTATTATTACTGCATTTAGACTCTATGCAAAAAATAAAATAAAATAAAATAAAAAGGAAAATTGAAATGGCAGGGGGGGGAGAGAATACATTATGAGGTTTAAAGTGAAGAGGAGAAAAGGAGGATGCAGGGGAAGGAGGGAGAAGAAGATTTTGTGGATTTAATGTATATTATATTAATGAATCTGAAGGGCTTGGTGACTAACATGATGGCAATAGAGGCATTCTACTGTGCTGAGTGGATCTTAAAATACATGAAGGGGTAGCAGCAGCTGTAGAAATAAAGGTAAAGGAAACTGATGCCCAGGTGAAGAAACGTGAAAAGGAAGTTAGTTACTTAAAGGATGCCCTGAAAAGTATGCAGGGGCATTACTTAAAGGATGCCCTGAAAAGTATGCAGAGGTATTTACATGAAGCGGAGGAGTATAAATTCATTTATTTCCTGCTAAAATTTAGAGCTAACAGAAATGTACATACTTAGAAATATTGATGTAAATACTTTACTGTATATACCTGTCTTATAACTATGTTTGTTTTTTTTCTGAAAATGATAACTTGTTTTTTTCTGAGAACTGTCTGAAATTCACTTTTTAATATAAATAGTTTTGTGATGAATCTTTTCTCCTAGGGTCTCAGCTGAAAATAAGCTCTGCCTAGTCAGACCTTTTGATAAAGACAACAAATAAATACATAACAAACTGAGATTTTTAAAGAAGTATACAAAGGTCAGTTTGTGATGACAAGCTATAGACTGGTTTGTAAATATACAGCTTAGTAATACAGTTTGTGTTATTACATGTGGAAAACTTTTCAGCTATGTGTGTTGGATGAGGTAGAATTGTCTATATATTAGGTCATTATTGCAGACTGAATTTGGTCAACTTTACTGAGAGCATATGAAGAGGAGTTATGATCCTTGATACTGTGGCATCCCTATGCTCTGTATAGCAAAAGAGGTGAGCTGAAAGAACGCTAATTATTATCTGCTAGCTTAAGGCTATTGGTTCAGAGTTTGATCAACAAAATGTTATAGACTTTTATATAATAATCTGATTTACTACTAGGGGACTTGACTCATGGCATTTTCATGGGGTGTATATAAAGTGGGATGTTAATTGTTTTAATGTTTTGTTTAATATTTCTTGCATATTATCCTGGGAAGGTGCTTTGTCCCTTATGCCGGGTAAGGTTATTTAAATCATAACACTGGTATTATAATGATGTACAATTTTTGGGGAGGAGGAAAAGGTTGTACTGGTTATCAGTTTGTTCCAAATATGATGGCATGCCATGAGAAGTGATTTTGGGAAGTTGTGCTCTGTAATGGTGGAGGGGAAAGAGGATGAAATGTTGAAATGTATGGAAGGATACAGGAGGGAATAATGACAAATGTAAGAGTATGGGAGCTGACTGTTTAAAGTGGATAGGAAATAGGAAAACAAGAAAGCTGATAAAAGGGCAAATTAATTATGGTAAATTCATTGTGATGTATAATAGGGGAGACATTAGCGGGATACAAATACAAGGGTAGTAATTCAATGACAGAGAGAGAGAGACCTTGATATATTGAAGTAGGTGCTCTTGGTGAGGAAACAGTTGAGGACATTGAGAAAAGGTGATTGGCAAATCCTTTAGTTATTCACTACTGGGTATCAGGTTTAGATGGGACAGTGGACCAAAATTAAAAATAAAAATGTGGGGAATGTGTAAACTTTGAAAGAAAGGTTATTGGTGGATAAAATGCGATTATCTCAAATGGGAGGATTTGAGGGAGACATCAAATGTAATGAGTAATTAGGGTACTTTTGAAACAAGGAGTAGGCAGATATGTGGTGGTGAAATATGTAACAGAAAGAAAGGGAATGCTACAGCACACATATTACAATCCTGATGGCGACACAGATATAATGTTAGAGAATGCTTTGGAAGGACTTACAAGTTGAGGAGGGAGGGCAATGAAGTAACAGTGGGGGTAATTTTATTTTTGTTATGAATGTAGAACTTCACATATTAAAAGTTAAGGTCGAGTTTTTCAATAAATGTCAAGAGTATTCAGACATGGATAGAGGATGTTTGGAAGGCTATATGGGTAAGTGATTGCAATTCATGTTTTCAAGGGATGATATGAAATAAAGAAATATATTAGACAAGATTTTGAAGGTTGACATGAAAAATGGAGTTAGGAGCAGTGGATATGGAGTGCAGTCACTGATCACACTAAAACAGTAGTAGGGTTAATGGTGGAAGATGAAGGGGAAGGAGAGTGAAAATAAAATCAGCTGAAATGGCAAAAGTGTAACAAAAAAATATTTATCATAGTGATGTATTAAAAGAATGCTAGCAGTGTGCCAAACCTTATTTCTCTGTGAGTCTGGATTTTTTACTATTGTGCATAGTGATGGTATCCATTATGTTATGAAATATAACAAAGAGAACACAACACCACTATCAACTCTTTTTCCTCCTTGTACTTGCTCTAACAAATTGTATTCATACTGTACTCCTTTGTGTAGTATTCTCTAAACCTTGCAATTATTATTTGGCCTATGCTGTATACTGTTGTTCTCAGATTTTGGAAATTGTACTTGTTAACTGTTATTTTTACCTATACTGTTGTGCACATATTTTTGACTTGTACTATATTTCTGTGACCCTAATTTAATGTTTTGTAAATATCATACTTACTTGTATTATTTCTGGAGCTTTTCCCCTCGGGTCTCCACTGAAAATGTGCCCCTGGCTCAGCTGGACTAACCCAGTAAACAAATGTCAATAAATAAATATAAATAAATAAACAAGTTATGCATAGTATAGAGAAAAAAAACTCACATGTGTTTTGTCCATCAACAGAAGTTGCCTATTATCCATCATCTTATTCCACATATTTTCATATATAGATTTTATGTTTATCACTTTACTCCCTGCACTATAATGTCTTAGTATTTCTCAGTAGTCCCATGATCTAATATAATGAATTTCTTTTTTCCATTAGCAGTAAATGTTTCAGCTTGTCTTTTTTGGTTTCAGCAGTGGACTACATTTTTTTTCTCTTACATTTCCATGGGGGCATTCGTTTCTTAAGGGCTAAAAGTTAATGTTTTCTGAAAGTATGCAAGCTGCAGTCACATCTGGAGGGTGGAGGGGATAAAGATAAAAAAAAAAAAAAAAAACAATAACAGACATCAACTACAGTAAGTAGAAACACAGGCAATGATGTGCATCATAGCATGGATAACCTCAATGCCAGGTTAATTAAGGCCTGAGTTAGCAGCTGTCTAGTTTGGACAAATGTAATTATTAGGAGGGTTACATTTCATTATTTAAAGATGTTCATAGTTGTGTGTTGCTATTACATTAACAGGGTTGTTCTGGGGTGTGTTTTTTGAGGGTTTTTATTAAAACAAAAAGTCTTGCATGATATGACATAGGTTCCAATGTTGATGATAAGAAAAAAATGGTATAAAACAATGATCCAGAGGAAAGCAGAATGTAAGAAAATGCCATTGCTGTTAGTGGGTCTTGATGCAGAGAAAGCACTTGACAGATTTTTATGAGAAGTTCCATGGAAGCATTTGCATTTTCTGATACAATAATATGCTTAATTATAAACATATATGAGGGATCAGAGGCAAAAATCAAAGTGGGAGGATGCTTCTCTGATAAATTGTGTCTGAACAGAAGAACCAGACAAGGGTGTCCTCTTTCCAACTTTGTTGTCTGTGTTATATTTAGAACCTTTGGTGTAGAAAATAAAGAACTCGGAAATGCAAGGATATAATTGATATGGTGTTAAAAAAGTTAAACTTAATAGAAGACGATATAATTTTTTAACCAATGGAATCAGAAAAGGATAGGTCAGTATTGTGGAGCATTCTGAGGTAGTTCTTTTTTTTTTTTTTTTTTTTTTTTGTTTTCAGGATATAAAATTAATGAAGATAAAACAAAGGTTATAGCTATAAACTATGCACTCACATATGAATTGGTTCAGCAGTATTTTCGGGGACATGATGAAATTAATTATTTAGGAGTATGAATTAAAAAGGATTCTGTTATGGTAGCTAAAGATATGTGGGAAGAGACTAGACAAAAAATAATTCAAAAACTGAGAAACCAGAAGCTGTTACCTATGGATATGGTTTGATCAATTTTATATAAATATAAGTTTGCCTATGTCACAAGTGAAAATTTAGTAAAGGTGTTAAAAAAAGAATTAGAGACTTTAAATGGGTTTTAATCCAAAACATAAAAAGTTTAAAATAATACTGAAAATTAGTCCCATGATCTATGCTATCAAATGTTTTGCTATATCACATTCTATTTTACTAAATGTTCTCTACCTTCTTCAACAAACTCAATATATCTTTTACTTGCTTCCCAATTACTCCATTCTCAGCATTCATGTATCTCTTCAGTGATCTGCATTATTAAGCCTTTCCATAAAATTTTCATAAATATTTTGTAGTATACATTTCCTAATGTAATCTTTCCCCAGTTTGTAACATTTTTCTTTCATGCTTTCTTGTTCAGAAATTTCATTACTCATTTATATGATTATTTATACTTCATATACTTCTCATATCATTTTACTCATTATATTAATAAACACCATTTTTTCTTTGTCCTTCATCCCTTACCAAAAAAGGAAATAAATGTGAGCTTGCCCATTAGGCACTGGTATAGTTTTCATTAACTTTAATCAGCATTTTATCTATGTCTTCCATATAAACCTCTCTTTTTAAACAATTTATTGCTATTTCCTTTTCTTTCTCACATTCCAGGGCCTCTCTCTATTCTCTTTTTTGTATGATGTGTATTTCATTCACATACTGTACAATATTTTTATTTTTCCTTCCTTCCTCCTATACTTAACTATACCATTGTTACCTGTTAAATTAAACCTACCATTTTCCAGTTGTCATTGCTTTTCCTTCTTAGGTCAACTCTCATTACATTTGACTCCAAACATTTCCTCATATTCTTTCACAAGTTCCACATAAGCTTCATTTTGCTGTCTTCTTCTTCTTTTCTGCTTATAACTGTAAATGTGTGCGTACACTTGTTATACTCCTTCACTGTTCATTTCACTTTTTTACTAATTTCCCATGCTATTTTTAAAATTATCTTACATTTTTATTAGCTTTTGTTCAGCTATTATTTACTGTTACATGATCAGTGAAACTTGAAATCTTCTGCCCGTCAATTATTTCAAAGAATTCATTTGATATAAATTATTTTCTCTCATACTACTCCCTCTTACATTTGTATTATGTTTCTCTTTCCCCATGTATGCCTTCCAAACTGTATTACTTCTTTTTTATGATTTAATTCAACAAAATATAAAAATGACACATCACAAACTTGGACTTCTTATTTGTAATCAAAAATTGTTGTCACCCTTCTCCAAACCCTCCCTCACTCAGGCCCTACTCCTACCATGCCTTCTTTACACTGCCCCTGTCTTTACTCATGTTCAAACATCTCTTATCACTAAACTAGAGCAAACCTATAACAAAATTGCCAGATTTGCCTCCAACCTTCCTTACAAACCTCATCACTGTCTTGCCCTTAAGTCACTCCAACGGACAGCTACTTATTGCACACAGTATCCAATATGACCTCTCATCCTGTCCCTCCAGTTCCAATTTAGTTTCCTTCTATAACCCCCTCGTCACCTCCGTACTGACATCTGATGAACCCCAGTGAGTGTGGATGAAAGCGCTAAGTTGTTTTATGTGTTGTGCATTAAATTGTGTTTGATCATCTCTTCAGGCTTCCGTTTTTGGTTATTTACATTTTTGTTGAAATGTTTTTTCCTCATATGTGGGAAGAGCATAACAAGATAATACAATATGGAAGCTATGTTGTATAGATATTGATAGTAAAATACAAGCAGTTAAAATGTTTTTAGTCAGTTTAGGTCAGGCATATTTTTATCACCCAGAAGAGAAGGTGTGGGTAGCAATTAATAAGGAGCTGAAAAACTTCATCTGGGAGGTGAAGATGGCAAGAGTCAAGTGGGATAAGCTTAGTCTTCCAATAGAACAGGGCAGGCTGGGATTACCCAATTTAAAGAGGTATTTTAGAACCTCATAGTTAAGGCTCCTATACATAGTACAAGCAGAAAACTATCATTCAAAGTGGAAAGAGATTATGATGAAATGGGGGGGGGGGCTCAGGAAACAATGAGAGACTGGGATTTTGTATGCAGGCCTTTAAGGAGAATAACAATAATCATACAGAATATTATATTTATAATGTAGCAGAAAGTATTCTAAGAACTAAGCCAACAAGGGAATGGAGAAAGGAGGTTCTGCCAATAGAGATGACTGCAATTAAGGATACAGTCAATAGGAAAGAGGAGGCTGGAATTCATTGGAGAAAACTGACAAAGGAATGAAGGTATTGGGAGTAAATAACAAGAGAGGGAAAGTTAATAGAATGGGAAGATGCCAAGAGCGTATTTGGTCTGCAGGTCAGAGATTGCAATCCCTGTGAAGGATTAATATCAGAGTATAGGCAAAAATGAAATAGAGGGATCCTAAAAAAAGATCAGGACTGATAAATTTTTTAGTAAAATCTACTACAGAAGTTGCTATTAAGAAAGGAACAATTAGTAGAGCATAAAAAATATTGCATGACAACTACAAGAATCAATCAGAGGAGGTTAGAAAGGATTGAGACGAGAGAGAATGGATAAGCAATTCACAAAGAAACATTGGGGGGATATATGTATGTCTCCCAAATATGCAACAAAGTCTAGAAGATTTAGGATCTTTGCTTGGAAGTGTTTACATAGGTATTTTTATACCGCAAGTAGACTCCAAAGAATTTCTCCTCAGGTAGACAGCAAATGTTGGAGGTGTGATGGAGAAGAAAAGGTAACTGGGAACATATTTTCAGGGAGTGTAATCAGTTGGCAGACTTTAAAGATTCCTTGCAGATTGCTTGGTTGGAGATACTAGGTGAGCAAACTGGTTGAATTAAGGAAATTATTTTTTGAGCCATGATACAGGATTGGAATTGCCTAGACATAGTAAGGCTTTGCTGAGTCTAATTATGACGGCTGCCCAAAAACAACTAGAAAATGGAAATCAAATTCTAAACCAACTCTACTTGAAGTAGCAAAGATAATAACAGAGATAAAACAACTGGAAATGGGATATTTAGAAAAGAGTAGGAGCAAATTACATAGGCAAAAATGGGAATAGTAGGATCAATATGTGCAGAAGAGAAACGAGGTTTAAATGAAGGCAGGATTTGAATGAGAAGAGATGTATAATGTTTGTAGCTACAGTTGTGTCAGCATGGTTTGTAACGTATAATGTTTGCAAGTGAAATTGTGTTGGTATGGTTTATTTTCATAGGTTCTTAGGTTCATAGGAGGTTACTAGGCTAGCAGCCCTAGAGCCTTTATAAGCCTAGCCATGTAAATGCCAGGTTGAACCAATTGTCGTTGGTTACATAGAACTACTTTATAGATTAGCACTGACTAACCCTGTCCATGAGGGACATGGATAGCACCCCTTTGGTGAATTTGCAGTCCCCCATCCATTTGTCCAGGTTGCATTTGAATAGGCTCATTGAGGAGCTCTGCTTCACATGAATTGTAAGTTTATTCCAGAGCAGTGGTAATCTCTGGGAGACATACCTGTCTCTCCAGCATGTTCTGTTAATGTCACTGGCAATGTTGAGATCTCTACAAAGACTGGCTCTAGTGTCATTTGATTTGCAGATGTGCAGCATTTCTATCATGTGTGGGTCAGAGACAGTTCTGTATGCCAGGCACAAGTCACCTTTCAGTAGCCTGTGTGATACAGAGTACAGTGACAGAGTGTTCAGTCTATCCACATAAATCATAGTTGGACACTCTTTATCTTCTTAGTGAGAAACTTCTATGGTCTCTCCAGTTGCTGCAGGTGTCTGGTGAAATACACACAGAAGGGAGCATTGTACTCTATTAATGGTCTGATTATGGTCAAGTAATGTGTGGTTTTAACATCCTTAGATCTAGAAGGCCCATACATCTCAACTGTACAGATTTTCACAGAATGTACAGATTTTTGCCTCATATTTTGAGTCCATTTTTCATAAAATGTTGGGGTTTTGATAAATTAGTGGTAAATCATTAAAGATTGAAGTTAAAATTATGGCAGATAGTTGAGTTTCAGTTTCAGACTTTATACCCTTCAGAATATTCATGCTAATGCAAAACCTGTTATTCTGCCAACTTTCCAAGTCTGTAAGAGCAATATTTAAAACATCGTCCCTACTTTTGGGCCTTTGTCCCACTTTTATTTATGTCTTTATTGAGATTTCTTACTCTAAGAGGTTGAGAAGTATGCCGGAGGATGCATTGCCTTTATTTATGAGATGCACAATGTAGAAGCCTTTCCTTACCACTGTGGAAACCTGGTGGTCACAGTTCAGATTGCTGTCGTCCTGTGTTCCCAGATCTCGCACCATTGGGGTTTGAGCTTAGGGGTGCTGTCAGTAGTGTAATTAGTGGGGAATTCCATTTTGCCAGATGGGATAATAGTGCACTTTTTGCTTTTAGTTAAAGACCATGACTTTGGCACCAGTCATTTGTTTGTGTTAACCTGTCCTGTAATATGTTAACATCGTTGGGAGACTCAATGATTGCATCACCGAACTTAGTAAGCCAAAGGGCATCTATCTATCTATTTATTTATTTATTTATTTCCATTTGTTTACTTGGAATGTCTGACCGGGCTTAAGATAGCCTGTTTTTAGTGCAGGCTCAGGGAAAAAAGCTCCACAAAGTACAATCTAGCAACAGAAAGTATTCATATCAAATACATCATTTGTACAGTACAACGTTTATATATCACACGAGTACATATTATAGAAAAAAAACTTATTTTAGGTACATAACATAGAAAAGCATTGGAACAAAATGATAGAAACTTAAAGGCCAAAGGGTGTTAGGCTAATGAGACAGATACTAAAGAATGCATGTGGACAGTCATCTAAAAGGAGGAAGAGAAGGAGTATAGGGCAGGGGTAAGTTATGTGAGGAATCAGCAGGCCTAGGGAGATAATGGTATGTAGTAAGAGAAACACTAACATTAGAGCAGCTAACCAGGGTTGGTGCAGGAACAAATCCAATTGTTCTTTAGATGTTCTCTCAGCAGTTATTTGAACTTAATAGAACTACTAGTATTGACTATATTTTGAGGTATGTCATTTTTAGCTTTGGCAAGTTTGTGAAAATATAGGACATCTGCATAGCCGTTATTTGACTTAGTGACCTTCAGAAGTAATTTATTGGATGACCTTAATGTTTTTCTGCTGGTATAGGGCTGTACTAGGTTTCTGATGCCAAGACAGTTGTCTGGGTGATGAAGAGTGGAGTGTGTTAGAACAAGATTAAATGTTAAAAGGCTGGGAAGTTCCATCCATTTGAGTTGATGTAGTACTATGTAATGATGAGTTCTAGCAGGTCAATTAGCAAATTTAGACTGGACTTCTGAGAAATAGATTCCAAATAGTAAAGGGTCCAGTACAGCTCCTTGTGGTACACCACTGGTAATGAGTCTCTTGGTAGAGGCTGAGTCACCAACTTGTCAGTAATTGGTGAGCCAATTAGCTACCCATCTAGTGATGTAAAGGTTAACACCTAAATGGGAGAGCTTTTCAATGATACCCGGATGTGGAATTGTGTCAAAGGCTTTGACTAGGTCTTGATAGGTGATATGTACTATCTTACCTTTATCCAGGGCTTTGGTGACTTTCTTGAAGAAGTCTACTAGGCTCAATAAGCATGCTCTGCCCTTAACAAAATGAAACTTGGCTGGATATAGAGTCTGAAGGTCACCTCTGTCCTTGTTGATAAGGTCCATTATGATCCTTTCCATGGCCTTGCAAATGAGGCTGGTTAAACTTATGGGTCTGTAGTTCCCAGGGTCAGTTGATGGCCCCCCTTTATGCAAGGGGATTATTTTATTTTTTATTTTACATTTGTTAACCGGGCAAGTCCAACTGGATACATGTCCATTTTCAGTAGAGGCCCGGGGAAAAAAGCTCCACATTTACAATATTATTTACAGTAAGAGATTTTACAAAAAATTGAGGTACATTACAGTTTTTTACTTTACATTGGAATTCTACTCACAAATTTAGTTCATATCCGGTATAGTTAGTCATAGCAATGAAATCAAAAGTAAAAATGTTTCAACTGTACAGATCCATACTCTTTTTAGGTCACAGAAAAGTATCTAACACATGCAGATAAGATGAGTAATACCCATTGTAAGTGAGATAGTTAGTCAGGGTTAGCTCAGGGGCATAACCATTGTGCTTTAAGGTATGGTTTCAGTGTGCTTTTAAATAGGGTGATTGAGGTAAGGGAGGTTGGATCACTGGGGAGGGAGTTCCAGGTTTTGCAATAGTATTAGAGAACAGAGAGTCACCAGCCAAATTGTTAGTTATACATATTTGCACAAGTTGTTTATTAGATGAGCGTAAGATCTTTAGGTTGCTATAGGGGGTAATAAGACTTGTCAGTATTGGTGTGTTAGTAGGTTGATACAGGATCTTGTGGGCAACTGTTAGTTGGTTAAATGTCAAAAGATTTGGCAGCTCTAACTATCCTAGCTGTTAAAGATTGTGACAATGATGGGTTCTGTAGGAAGACCCAGTTGCAAATCTGCTAATGTTATTGTAGGAGATGTCCAGCTTCTTCAAGTTGCTTTTACATAGTTTAGTATATATTGGGGAGGCATATAGTAGGGTAGGGTATGGGCAATAGTGGACCTGGCTAGTGGGGTTAGAAAGGGTTTGATCCTATAGAGGGAACCTAGTTTCTTGATGACTGTTTTTATATTACTGTTTATATGGGAATCAAAGGTAAGGTTGTTATCTATTAGTACCCCAAGTAGTTTTGTAGTGGGATCCAGAGAGATAATGGTACCATTACTTGATGTAGTAGTAAAATTAAGTGGGGAGGATCTATGGGTGGGAGTAAATAGTAGACGTTTTGTCTTTTTGGGGTTCAAGATAAGACATCGGTGTAGAAGCCATTTCTCAACTGTATTAAACACATTTAGGGTTAGTGACTGAAGATCTGATGGAGAAGTGCATGAGCATATTAATGTTGAATCATCTGCATATTGGATACAGGTAGCTTGAGGTATTGCAGAATGTAGGTCATTTATAAATATAGAAAATAAGAGTGGTCCTGGTA